>NW_023494793.1:11362618-11580766 GCF_904425465.1 Colossoma macropomum | reverse complement strand
TAAGCTATACTACTTGTACTTTTTGGCTTACTTATCTTTGATAGTTGTGTAGTTTAAAAACAAGTGTTGGTAGTTAACATCAAAAGCATTAGCACCTTAGCTTCCCTTCAAAACTGAAGGACTAACATAGTACCACACCTGGCTTGTCAGGATAGGGCACACAAACGTTGCACAGGAACTATTACATTTAAGCTCATGCTTATCCACAGACCTGAACCTTCATCAACTCATTAAGCACTTGGCAAATAATGTTGGTGGCTGACAGTAAGGTATCCATCCACATTCACTCTTTCTCTAAGGGGTCGGGAGATAAAGAGTATAAAGCTCTGTGTCCAAAAACTGTTCTTTAGACTGGGTTTGTAGGTGAACGGACAGCTCACTCTTTTAAAATAAAGAACATCTCTTCTGTAAACCTTGACTCTCTTCTGTGTCAAATACAAAGGTTTAAACACTAGTATGTTTAAAAATGATAACTAAGACTTTAAATGTTTTTGCCATAGCAGCTTGAGGCTTCATTCTGTTACTCTTTCTTAGGGGTGTTAGCATAATAGTACCACTGCATTTTCACAGCATTTATGCATGTCATTCTAAATTGTCTGTAGCACTAAACTACACTGACAATTGATGTAAATTTTTATGCACTATGCAGTTTGGCACTCACAAGTCCTGGTCTGTGAGCTTGTGTGGCCCACCGATTTCTTGGCTGAGCTCTTGTTGTTCCCACTTCCAATTAGAGCACTTCCAGTTAAGCAGGGCAGCTTTTGTAGCAGTGGTGATTCTACAACAATCTCTGTTCAGGAGCCAAATAAATACCTTCAAATTCAAAGAGCTCCAAATTTTTCTCCTTATATCTCTAAACACATTTGTCATAAAGAGAACATTTCATTGAGCATCAACCACATTACAGATATAGCTCATTCCATATATTACTAAGTGTATTTTAGATTCACTAGCAGACATGGTAAATATCTAATAATGAGGCTGATGTCACACAAACAACAGTTTTAGAAGTTTAGTTCCCAAATAGAATAGAATAGAATTTTATTGATTTTACTATGAAAATTAAGCATTCTGGTGTACCTTAAGAATAAAATAACTATATATATAAAATGTTCACAGTTTATTAAGCTCAACAACTATGTCATTATAAGTCATGTAAAAATGTTACTGCTTTCCAACTTTATAACTTTATTTGATTTCCCTTCTCAACACCCAACAAAACCCTCCTGTCCATGACCGGTAAGTTGCCTTGCTTATACCAAACTGTCATTATGCAGTTATGTCATACAGTTGTGTAACCATGACTGAGGGTTGGGGCTGCATTGACATTATTGAAAATATTTGCTACAATCACAAATTATATTAATACCAATATATAAATATATATTGGTAAAGGTTACTGAAAATCAACACATACAATATCTAATATCTATCTAATATGAGAACTTTAGACGTCTTATGAACAAAATCACTCTCTGTAAAGTGAGTGCTGCACACGTTTGTATGCTTTGTGATGGTAAAGTTATCCCACCGTATCTTGGCAAGCCATTTTCTGCAAAGCGTCTCGTCCTCACAGAAAGAATGAAAACTCACTACCGAATTATATCTTGATGAAACCCCCTTCACGCTTCTGGACAAAACTCATACCAACATTCATATTCACTAAACTCTTCACAGGCACCGTTAAATTAGCCGCTGAAAACCTAGGCAGGAAGTAAAAGTGCCGGTTTAGCCCAAGTCAGAAGTACTTAACAGCTTCTCATGCACATAGCGAATTGTATTCAGGCACCTAATGAAGCGCAAATCAGTGCTGTGAAAGACGGGAGGAGGTGCAGAGTGAACCTGTGATTGGCTACTTTCACAGCTTACAGGCCCCATCAGTGAGCACATGGGAAAAGGAAGAAAAACAAACAGACGAGATAACGAAATCCGTAGATAGTGATAGCATCGAATCAGCACTAAATACGGACAATGAGTCTGAAAAAAATGCATCCATGGTCTAATTTAGTGCTGGAGCAGGAAATCGGGAGAGTCGGGAGAATTCCTTATGGGTCGGTAGTGTTTCGGGCCGGTTACTGTGAGCTACTGAATAAAGTGACAGCATAAGAACGCTCAGACTATAGATGTTACACCCAAGTGTATATCTGTAGTAGTTCAGGGGTTAAACCAGCGTCCCCCACCTCAAGTGATGTAGCCCCAGGACTGTAAGACTCATACAGTGGATAGAGACTACATGAAGCCGAAGTTAGCTTTATTTCCCATCCCACCTTAAATGATGTAGCGGTTACATTCAGGCGCCTGTACAGATGTTACTTCAATGCATCAAGTCATTGCAAAGCTTTTGTCTGCAATGATTAGGTTTAGGTATTAAAAGTTGCTGTGTTGTTTTTCCTCGTCTTTGCACATCAGCTGTTTAACTTCGATTTCATCTTCATTTGGGTCTGCCCGCTGTGGGAATAACCTGTTTTTGGCTTCAGTAATTTTCAGGTTTTAAGTTTGTACATCTGTGACTTTGTAGGTTTAACTTTGTACATCCTAGCTGTCTGATTTTAACATATTTCTCTGGACAGAAGAGTCTGTGTTGAGCATGCTTTATATTGATGGTGTGGCAGGTTGTGTTTGTGTGAATCCAGCTTTTAGATTGGTAGCTATTGCTTTGTATCAGGGTGGAAGTGTTGGAATATGCAGGGTGACGACTGCAAGGCTGTTAGGAATAGTCTATAGCCTGATGTAATGGCATTTGCAGGACATTAGCACATTGTGTGTGTGTGTGTAACTCCTGGTCTGAAAACAAGTCCCACTCCAGGCCTGGCGTTACTTGAAGGATTTATTTGATCTAGTGTTCAGACTCCTGAAATAAAAATAGGCTATGTTTTTCTCAGTAGAGATTCCAACAAAATCCATCTCTAAGTCTTGTTAAGGTTCGATGGATTTGTACCTCTAACTGTCAGTAGAAAGATATCCTGTTTAAAAAATTTAATTAGAGATTATTTTTAAAGAAATACTTTTACTTTTTTACTTTAAGTACATTCATAAGCATGTACTTTTATACTTCTACTTGAGAAAAACGTCATACTTCAACTTCGAGTTTTTTTACTGTACTTTTACTTGAGTAAGGGCCTTGTGTACTTCTGCCACTTCTGCTCATGGGGGCCCTAGGCTGCTGCCTACCTCTACCTAGCACAGAGACCATCCTTGAGTAAGGGAGGCTCAAGACTGCTGAATTAGTTATTTTGAGCACACTGTTTTTCCCTCACTGCTTCACGCTTTTCTCCTTGTCTTATCCGATTTGTGAAGTTTTGGGTAACACTTTACATTAAGGGTATATGATCTGCCAGTAATTAAGGCATTTACTAATGAATAACTAATCAGAAAGTAATGAGTCATTAATCAGGAATAAATGAATAAGTCGTATATTAACAACCACAAGACTTAATTACTAACGCATGTACTAATGAATGAAGATGAAGGTAATAAAGGCTTTATTCAGTGCCTGAATTTATTAGGAATTCATGTGTTAATTAATGTTGTCACAAGATCCCCCTGAGACACAGTGCATTGGAATATTATGCCTATCAAAGTCAAAGTTTTTTTATAGCTCCATCCTCTCATCATCTTGTCCTTCTGCTTCATCATGCTGTGTAAGCAGCCCTTGTATTTGCCTGTTTCTATCTGTCAGGTCTTGAGTTTATTGTTTTTGATTTCTTATGTTACCTTGTCTGTTTCTACCCACCTAGTGACTGTTTAATAAAATTAAAAGCTTACACTGACATTGTTTTGCAATTAGTCCTTATTTGTGACAGTTGCCATGGTTTTAATTCATCTTTCATGTTAATAATATGACATGTTTAAACTCCTGTATTGATACACAGTGCCTCATCAGGGAATGGTTTAGCCTACAGTTGCCACTTAACTCAGAAATGAGTTAATTATTGGAGTGTCTTTCTCCTGGGGTCATAAGAATCCTTAATTGTTTGCACATTTTTGTGCTTTCCCACATCTAGTACACCTGATTGAACTCAACTGTCAATTTACAAGCTCCTGTTGTGCTGGTTGAGGTGTGTCAGAGTGAGAAAAATACAAAACTATGCAGTGTCAATTCTCAATTCACTATAAAGAAAGCAGTGATTACTGATAACTCATGATGAATTCATAATGTTTGTGCCCCCTAAAGTAAAGTGATGAACCAATCACACTTTATTACTCGTTAAATACTGATCCTTCATGATGAATTCATAATGTTTGTGCCCCCCTAAAGTAAAGTGACGAACGAGTCACACTTTATTACTCATTAAATACTGATTCTTCATAATAAATTCATGTTTGTGCCCCTGAAAGTGATGAACGAATCACACTTTATTACTGATTATACTAATTCTTCATGATGAGTTCATAATGTTTGTGCCCCCTAAAGTAAAATGATGAACGAGTCACACTTTATTACTGATTAAAAGCTAATAAAATAGCAGGGGTTAATCGTTTTACTTACCAAAATGACAGTCATTCTTTTGCCCTCTCAAGAATAGTGATGAAAGATAAGTACAATATGGCTCATGTAAAAACATGACATTGACGAAATTCACATAAATAAAAAAGCTACACAATACACAGATCTAGAGCACGTGAATATGTCAGTGTAACACGGAAAATGAAGAGAAACTAATACAGACTGGTTCTGTAGTTCCACAAACATCTGTAAAATGGACAGAACTGCTAGCTAATTACAGTCACAAAGATATTCATACTGCAGCGGTGTTTCCAAATAACTCACACAAGCTGAAGATCGAGTCTGTGACTCAGCTTTACTGAAAAACTGAGTTATTAAAACTGAGTTATTAAAAAAGAACTCCAAACAATTATTGATGGTTCAATAAGCCTCCAGAGGGCCATTAGATGGTCATAGGAGGCAAATCTAGACAGATACAGGATGTTAGCATAACCCTCCTGTATTGGAACAAATAAAAACATCGTCCCAGTTAACAAAGGCAATACTCTATTACAGTGGTTCTTAAAACAGTCAAAGCACTAAAATGAGCAGGGCAGTGTGTCACCAGGACCAGGGTTGGGAAACACTGAGCTAAAGCTAAAGCAGGGGTGGCTAACGGCAGTCCTAGAGGGCTGGTGTCCAGCACAGTATGGTGATTTTCTCGCAACACACCTGCTAAAATGGGAAAAGCACTAAACTGCTCTGCTTCATCAAGATATAACACTGAGTACCAAATACAGGTGTTCTGTATTTGTGTAGCTTTTTTATTTATGTGAATTTTCGTCAATGTCATGTTTTTACATGAGCCATATTGTACTTATCTTTCATCACTATTCTTGAGAGGGCAAAAGAATGACTGTCATTTTGGTAAGTAAAACGAATAACCCCTGCATTTGGTACTCAGTGTTGAAGAAAATGAAGAGAAACTAATACATACTGGTTCTGTAGTTCCACAAACATCTGTAAAACGGACAGAACTGCTAGCTAATTATAGTCACAAAGATATTCATACTGCAGCGGTGTTTCCAAATAACTCACACAAGCTGAAGATCGAGTCTGTGACTCAGCTTTACTGAAAAACTCAGAACGGAGTACAAAAGAAAGGGGAGAATATGGCGCTAGGTTAGCGCTCAGCTAAGCGCAGTTAGCGCGCCCTCTCGCTGTCTCGTCTGTTTACTACTAGGCCCTGTGAAGCACTGTCACCGTGCACACACAGCCCTTCACAATAAGAGTCCCTGTCAAAGGAGGAATAACAAATAAACCAAGCAGCATAAAATTAACATGTGATTTTAACCAGACAGAATAGACGTGCCTGATGCCACATATTACTACTAGAATCACACAACGCTCATGAGAAACACAAACACAAAATATTAAAACCAAAAAGGTTTATTGCAAATAATTAAGCACCAAACCAAATATTTAAGCTACTTTACAATGAATTTAGAAATAACAGTACCTGCAAATCCGTTCTGTTTCACCACAGATAACAGCTGCATGTTTTACACGTTTGTCTAAAAAGAGGTGAGGCACAAAAATACATACTAGCACTCACAACACTCAGACAACAATACCACGTGTAAATATTATATCTGCGATGTAAATTATGTATATAATACAGTATGCATATGCATAACTCACCTTTAAAAGTAACAAAAATGCAAAATATTGCAAAAAGGCGAAAAGAGAAATATTTAAATTTTTTTTATTATTTCAATTATTTTCATTTGTTTTACTAGAGATATTCACTCAAGACTCTATGGCCGCTTGACATATAGCATTTAACGCAATTACTGCCATTTACTGGCGAAGAAAAATAGCAGTTATTTCCAGCTGCAGAAACAGTTGAAATGTTGCATTTCAAAATGCTGTGTTTCCATTAATAAAACATTTAGGTATAGCAATTTTTTTAAAAAGAATAATAGATATATAATGGAAAACACATTGTCATTTTCTGAAGGTGGTATTTCTCAGAATAGCTGTGGCATATATTAAAATAATTCACAGGTTTAATTAAATCAAATGCCTATTTTCAGTAAATAAACTAGTTTACAGTTTATTAAACATACAACAGTTTATGTTTCTGTTTTAACAGTACGGCATTGCAGTATGACGTAGGTAATCATAAATTGCATGAATAGAATGAAACTAACAGAGCTCCCAGCAGTTCACCAATGTGTACTAACATTCTTTTTGTATGCTTAATTAACACATGAATTCCTAATTAATTCAGGCACTGAATAAAGCCTTTATTACCTTCATCTTCATTCATTAGTACATGTGTTAGTAATTTAGTCTTGTGGTTGTTAATATATGACTTATTAATTTGTTCCTGATTAATGAGTCATTATTTTCTGATTAGTTATTCATTAGTAAATGCCTTAATTACTGATAGGTCATGTACCCTTAATATAAAGTGTTACCAAGTTTTGAATACAGACTCAGATGCTGTAGGCTAGTTGACTAACTACATTAACTCACCGGCAAGTTCTACATTTGATTTAATATTGTTTATGATGCGTATACTGTGTATGTGCTTTAAGAAGGCCAACCTCCTAAAAGATTAGGGGACAGATGGTGCAGGGGAGAGGGGTTTGTTCACATTTTAAAGGATGTAGCTGAGCTGTGCTCTATTTTAGTTCATCTTAGGTGCAACTGGCCTGGACTGTCCAACAGACAGGTTGGGCTACCGGCCAGAAAATCTCCCAGTGCTGATGATGGGCAATCCAAGCCTGAAGGGGGACAATAAAAAAAAAAGTGACTAGTTGCTGTGGCACCCCTGCACCATAGACCTCCCCATTACCCCTCACTGCATGAATGGCATATTCTGCATTCAAAACAGCAAATTTCGCTGGTAATGTTGCATATCAATGAATGATGTGCTTGGAAGTGGTTAGTGATAGTAGGGGGACACAAAGGGCCAATTTGAAACACCATGAAGGACAGCAGGAAGAATTGAAAATGTACTTGCACTGTTGTGAAAAGATCATGGAAATGGAGGTGGAGGATGAGGGCTAGAGGCAGAGATAGCTTTCGATTAGCTATTTGGCACTTTGTAGGTGCATTGTGTTAGTATTGATTTGTGAGCTTGATTTTAAGGATTTATTTTCTAAAACATGTAACTTCAAATGAACAGTTCATGTTCCTGTTTGTAATACTGTATGTCAGCAGAAAGTCAAATACAGGCATTTGTCTATCATGTTGCCATCTGAAATGTTATGGTATTAAAGGGAACCAACACATCAATTCATGTGACTTCACAAGATTTCCAGCTAGAAGAATGA
Organism: Colossoma macropomum; assembly: GCF_904425465.1. Taxonomy (NCBI): domain Eukaryota; kingdom Metazoa; phylum Chordata; class Actinopteri; order Characiformes; family Serrasalmidae; genus Colossoma; species Colossoma macropomum. The sequence goes on along the minus strand of NW_023494793.1, from coordinate 11,572,996 downwards.
AATCAGGCTTAAATAAATGAGCTTGATTTGTGGAATGTTTAATGATCCTGTTTTTGTTCGACAGTCATTCATTGGTAAGCTTGGGCATCACAAGATGAAAGAGTAAAAACACCTACATTTCTGTTTCTGGATACAATGTCTTCTGAACCACTGATTAAAGAAAAACAAAGTAATGTGATCAGTTTCAATCTGGTTTCATTTCTCTGGTATTCCTCTGGATAGTTGAGTTGTGATGGAACAAAAAGTCCTGAAATGTAATATTGGCAGTCATGTACATTCACAAATTAGGACTAAGAAAATGCACCAGGGTCTAGTAGCTTTTACTTACAGGAGCAGTTTCACCACCGATTTATATCTGTCAAAATCCTGAATTGCTAACCAAGCTTTCTTTACCACAGTTGTAGCATGTGGCTATAAAGGGCCTGTCAACAGAGTTTGTTATATCAAACAGTTGAATGAATTTCCTGAAGAATGTGTTAGAAATGATTTCCATTTCTATTTCTATTAAATGATAGCGCCAGGACTCGGCTTCTCTTGCCATTCACATGAGCCAAACATGCCAGAGCTCTGCTCCAGCTCAATTTAACCCCTGGTTCCAAGCTAACAAGCTTAAGATGCTTTGTGCATCAGGATATTTTCAATATAGGCAACACAATTTATTACAGCACATTATGCATTCAAGTTTATTTTTAAAAGATGACTCATAGACCCCCTTCTCAGTAGTGTCTTATGTCTTAATTAGTGTTAGTAACTGATAACATAATTACATGCTTTTGAGAGCACTGCTCCAGGAACAGAAATAGATCATGTTAGTCTTACTTGACCTATGGTTAAGACCCTGGGCTTAGAATATATCATGCTCTAAAGAAATGAAATGTCAAGCATGTGCTATCAGATTTGTATTGCACTCCATATTTTCCAGAATAGTGTTGGCCCTCTGCAGCAGAACATGGAGTTGAGCTGGTGCTAATGTGATTTAGATCAATGACAAATACAACAGACTGCTCACTTACAGACAATGCCCCAGCTGACCTCCTCATACCAAAATAGCCTCAGCCTTTGTAGCTTTTCCCTTGCCTACCTCGTTTTTCTTGAGTTTTCATGTAAGCACCATTGTTGCCTGTCATCTCTATTGTGCATTTCAACTTGTTAGTGAAAACACAGCATCTATTAACAATATTAATTAGAATTCATAATCAAGTGTTTGGAATGCCAAAAGGGGAGCGTGATGCTTCATGCATAACCTTACTTAACAACTATAAGCATAAAGCTGTCTGAAATGCGAATCATGGGTGTATAGATGGGTATAGATGTGAACTTGATACGAACATCAGTTGTTTGCCCCCAGTAATAAGATCCAAGGCAACCAGCATTACTTTGCTGCTTGCATATTCACATTTGTCCTGCCAGCTACTTTGGCCATGATGCGTACCAATTTAAATTACATTAAATGCTGATGCTGAGGATCTCCAGTGACTCACCAGAACATGTAAATACATCACCCTGAGTACAGCGTCCATGATGGGGAGTGATCTGAGAAGCTCGTGCTTATTATGACTCTGTGGCACCTGTTGAGTACTACAACATTGTTATGGGTTTCCACTAATCCGAATGTCATCTGATGCAACATGGTGCACAGTGGGAATTGTGGCACGATTCCACTGCAGCTTCCAACATCTCAAATATTACTTAGTTCCTCTGCACAGTTGGTTCTTTCGTATACTTCTCTGGGGAGGGAACTGGGAAGGTAATCTTCCTTTTTAGTGCTACCATTAGAGGCAGCTTTAACTCTAACACAGAAAGGATTCCACTCTCCATTAGGTTAGTCTCAGTATATGTTACTCTTTTTGCAGGCAAACCATAAGATATTAAACCAGCAACAACATTTTGTATAACTAATTTCTGGAGCTCCAATGAAACGTAAGATTACCATGATGTGATGCTTTGGTTTACTTTGCTATATCTAGCAAAATGAACACATATGGATAGATGCATGTTTGAATGCTTTTGCTTACTTTAACATATAGTTGTTGTCAGAACACAACCTTGTATTTTTTTTTTTTTGGTCATTTTTATTTATTAATTTATTTTTACATAATTTGAAAACATCAGCTGCTCTTTACACTGTATGAATATTTCATGATGAATGGACCAACAAAAATGGTCCAGAATCATTTGGAATGAAATCATGTCACATTAACACACAGTGAGAATGCTAGTTGTTAAGAATGTTTTTTTTTTTTTTACTTTTCATATAACATTACCACTTCGGAGCTACAAGGTTTTGTTCTGACAGCTACAATATGTCAGTCACCTTTTGCCTATTTTCTGCTTGTCCTCAGTGTGTGGCTAATATTTTGATTACTGAGTTAAAAAAAACAGTTATTTGTTAATTAGTCATGGTGAGTCAAATATTTGGTCCCGGTACATAGGAAATGAATGCGGCACTAATTCATGACAAGTTGTTCATCAAAACTTTCTGGGAGCAAAAGATTGTGAAGCATAACCAGCTGACAGAAAGTGAGGAACAAAGGATGAAGAACAGCGCTCTATCAAAGTAAGAAGTTGCTCTCTTGTGTTTGTGCATTTTATTTTCAGTGCTGTCTCTTTGCAATTACATGTCAAATATCTCATAAATACTGTAAAAATTTAATGAACAACATAGATCAGATAACTTGGTGGTTTTGTCATAACAAAAAATGTTAAGATGTATTAACATAGTTTACAATAAAATAATTCAGATGATTGAATTGCCTAGAAAAAATGTAGGGTTATAAGCTTTTAGTATGTTGTTTTGCTTAGTCTTTTACACCAGCCTGTTTTTTATGGTGATCAGAAGCTTAACTAAATGCTGTAATTTAAGAACTCCCAAATAGTCATCCAAAAAATGTGCCAGTAGAACAGTTACAGAAATGGAACCATAACTGTAAAAACTCCCAGAAGATAAAGCTATAGTTGCTCAGAGATTTTGCAGAACTTATTAGATTTGTTATTTAGGAACAAGCTTGCATGAATTATTGCTTATCCTATAAAGCTCAATTGTGCCTCTTGCATAACTGCCTATTTTAACATGTTTAACGTGTTTATGTAGGCTCCGTGATGAATGGGTCATGCGACTTGAAAGTCGAACAAAACATCTCAAGAATTTCAATGATGGACATGTCTTGAAGACAACTGTAGTCAAGCAGATTGATCAAGAATGACTTTTGACATTTCTATGCTCAAACATTTCATAGTCAATAAAGTTTTCTCTCTGCTCACTCCTTTGTGTCTGTTTGGATGTGTACAGTAGCTTTTCATCTGTACAATGAAAGCTAATATGACCAAGAGCAAGTAATCCAAACAAAATTAGTCCCATTTCGCTTGTCACTACAGTCCTCTACAACAAACAGGTGGTGTGAAGGGCATGGGCAAGTATAAACTGTCTGATCGCCAAAGACATGTCAGGCATATCAATGTGTTTACACCCCTGTTGAAATACATAATCCCTATGGCTACATACTGCACTTAAAGAAATATTAACCTAATTTTTTCGCTGACATCACCTCCATCAATCGTATTCTAAAAAAACAAGTAAATAGTACTACCGATATTAACCTTCTACAAAATTTCAATAAATGAACATACTTTGCAATGCTCAAATGCCATAAAAAAAACAAATAAAAAATTAGATGACAAGCCAATGAACTTTGTTCTCAACCTCTATTATCTCTATTATCATTTAGTACCACTCAAGTGGTGGTACTAAATGATAATAGCCCAATCTTATTTGAACACCACTTATAGTTGTGTTTCAGCTTTTTTTGATTGTCAGCTTAAAAAAACCCACTCAATTGTATGAAGTTTCATTAAATAAATAGTAACACTGACCTAACAAAGTTTCACTTAATTAAAACTATTTAACCCCGAATTCAGTTTTCAAAAATTCTGATGTGGGCATGCCCCTCTTCAAAAACACTGTGCTACTTAGTGCTTTAATGAAACAATAACAGATGTCCATCGGTTAGTAATAGTGGTCTTAGCATTTTCATAGTATCTTAGCCATTTAGGTGCTCAACAGACAATGAAAGAAAAAATAATTACATCAATGTAACATACAACACATTCTGAAACAGACTTTTGACAAATACGGTTAGACAGTAATAAAAACCATGTGCGCAATTCAACAGTTAATGTAAAATCATTAAGCATAAGAAATCAAAGCAATTATTTATTATGAACTGAAACCAAAAGGAAAGAGATCCTGAACTCATAGCTGTAAAGATATGCTTTGAAAATTGTACTGGGTAAAAATAAATAAATAAAATGCAATCAGCAGCAAGTAATCAACTGCGTTTTTTATTTTATGTTTTATTCTTTGCTGAAAAAAATACAATTAAAACTGATTAAATAGTCCTGCATTCTTGTAGATAAACCATTGATAAACTCTTCTTTACAGTACACAATAAATGTTCTGTATGTTCCAAGGTGTTAACACAACTAAAGCCAAAAGAGTCTGTGAAAAGACTGTTTAGAATTACTGCCCTAAACAAAACAGACACTTCAGAAATGCAGAGCTTGTCTACTGACATGTATCCACAAAGCTGATTAAACTAGTTTAAAAAAGAAAAGAAATAACAAGCACACCTTAATTGTCTAAACCTCCATCATGATCTGCTCCTGTACTGGTCAGTTGGCAAAAAAACTGCCAAAAAAAAAACTGCCAAGATGAATCTTCCAATTAAAGAAAAGCAGTTACTTCTTCTTTTTCTTTCCCTTCTTTCCTCCTTCTCCTTGTTGTGCTCCTGAGTCACTGCCCCCACTTTTCTGTGTCCTAGTCTTCAATTTCGGTATCATCTCAGCCACGTAGAACATAACATCTTTTTCTAGCAACAAATAGGAAACATGGCTTAGTCCCTGGTGAAACTTGAAGGTGTTATTAACCAGACCTAAAAAAAACTCCAGACCAAAGGTCAATTGGCCTCATTCACCAGTATCTTCCTAAGTTTTTTTCTTAAATGTGTTCTTGAGAAAGGTCCTAAGAAAAAGATTACGTCAGATTCATGATGTGTTCTTAAACCGCAAAATTGTTCACACCTTTGTCACACCTTTACATAAAAACTGCATAAGTGGGTTTTAAGAAGAACATTCTTCTTACGAACAGTTAGTGAAAGAGGCCCAATCTTATTTTTTGAAACAGTCTATTTTGGGAGAAAATAGATCAAAAGGAGATAGCTTTTAAAGAAATATTTAAGGGTATAAACTTAAAGAGCAGATACAGTACATATAACCATGCTAATGTAAATTACCCAAATTAAATTAAATTTCAGATCTTAACTAGTTGACCATGACTGATTTTCACAGAAACACAGCATATAGTGTAATTAAAATTCATACAGTAATCATATGCAAATGTGTAGCTTAAAATATATATAATAGAAATTTTAATAAAACTACACATCATGATTGTCCATTAAATTCAAAAAGAATAAAGAGGGAAAATCAGATATGGCACATGGTGATATCAACACAAATATTATGGGGATCTTCTAGGCAGAATAATTATTAGTTAACATTAAACAAGTTTAATTTGGGTTTGGTCGAGCAAGGACACACTGAAATAGCAGTCCTGTGGTACCTCAGGAAGAAACACTGGTCCATTATTATTGCATTATAATATGCTTACTTGAGGTAAACTTATCTTGACACAAGCTTCCATCCTCTTCTTTGATTTGAACTCGCACTCTGCCTCTGAACTGTACATCTCTATTCCATTCTCTTGGATACATCTTGTTCTGTATGTTAACGCAAAAAGAAAATCAAAGTTAAGGTGTTATTTCACACTGACTCAGTAGATGGCATGCAACTAAACGAAAACAGACACAAACTCGCTGGCTACTTTCATAAGTCCACCTACCTTGTACCTACACTCCTTGTCCATTTTATTAAGTCCACTTATCATAGAGGTGCATTAGCAGTTCTATAACTACAGAATGTGGTCCATCGGTTTATCTGTATTATTTGCTAGCTTTACTTTATCCTATTCATCAGTAGTCAGAACATATGCAATACCACAAATGAGCAGGTTTTATTTGGGTGATGGATCATTCTGAGCACTGCAGTGACACTCACATGGTAGTGACATGATATTGAGTGTTGCTATAATACAGTGGCTCAGACACAGCAGCGCTGCTGGAGCTATTAAATACTGGGTACGCTTTCTATCCACTATAGCCCTTTTAACACCTGCACTTCTTGCTCTGGTATTTGAAAGGAATTAAACAAGAAAGGTTTAAGTGTGAACACGAGCTGGAGTTGAAATCCAGGCAATCAAATGGCTCTAGTATAACGCCTGGGTAATTAACAGGAGGGTTAATATGTATATAAAAGCCAATACGTTATTTGTAAATACAACTGTGTCTAGATTCCAACAGACAAAGTACATTTCTGGGATAATTTAGTTTAATAACTGAGCATTCTAGGTTCTTTTGGCAAGTGAAAACTCCATTTTTCTGTACATGATTCTACAAAGAAGCAGCAAAAATAGCCTGCTTGTGTGCACAGCTACTGCGCCAAAGGGGATGCAGCATGGCCCATAAAGCAAAATGTCTGTGCTACATGTTTGTTTTCCACTCTAGAGTGTTCAGTGTTCAAGGAGAAAATTGCCACAGGAGTGTATTTTTGTAGCTTTTGGCCATTTATGCTAAAAATGTCATGTCCTGTTTACCAGGAATTACATGGCAAGTATGAACATTTACATTCTGGTAAAATACCATTTAGGGGTGTATATGTGAATGACACAAAGCCCAAACGTTATGGGTACATATCCCATAAGTATCCCAGTAATGTCTCAGGTCTTATGTGTGAAAAGGGATTTGAACACGCATACCTCGCTGAGTTAGACACTCAGCCTCTAGTCTATTATAAATGGTCAGTTTCTGGCTAAAGGACACCTGGCTGGTTGGTGGTTGATATTCTCAGCCTAGCACTGACATGGAGTTGTTTAAAAACACTGCTGTGCATGATCCACTCTGTGCAGCACACATACACTAACATGCCACTGCTATGCTCAGAGCTCTGATAGATAGAGATGTTGATACTTATGTTATCAAAATTATCATTTTGGTCAAAGATTAAATCTCAGTGCCAACACTGTGTTGGATCAACATTAAACTATCTAAGAAAACTAACATTGGCCATGATGACACTGAATGAACGCTGATTTAAAAACAACCACAACCCTATGTGACCTACACGAAAACGAAAACTCGCTCTCTCTTGCTCTGCGACTCCTCCTTACAGCTTTACATGGTCTCTATAAAAGGTAACGGAAAATGAATTTTATAATATATTTTCAGAAAGTCTGAGCAGTAGACAACATTGTCCAAACGGTACATTAATCTATTTAAGCATTCCCCAATTCAACATCTAATAATCAGTTTTTGTGGATTGATATAAGCCAGAGAAACTATTTAACGGTCATTCACTGAGCCAAGACAGGTCTTCAATGACAGAAATAAAAATATCCTCACTATTAGGATTTTTGTGTAGCTGGCTAAAAACATTGGTTGATTCCTTGCATTTACTTTTTGAGAGCAAAGGAAATCTCCTGAAGTAAGTTAACGGTCTGCTGATTATTTTTGGACTATTCAAAACCTTTTAAAGGTTTTTGTTGTTAGATTGTTACTCAATGAATCTGAATACAGATGCATTTTTTCTGAAACTAAGTGAAAGATTTATTTACAGGCCAGATAGTTTAAAATTGCTCCAGTTTCAGTTGGTTAATCCTAACATGATCTTCAAAAACTAATATAAAAATGTAGTTGGTGGTTTGAAGTCCAGACAGACTGCAACAACAGTACCTCAACATAGACATTCATTCCTGCAGCAGTTAGAACATCCTTAATTTCAACACATGAAGGGTTTTCCACCGCCTAAGCGAAGAAGAAAAATAAGTTGATTAAAGAGTGGTGCTTTCACAAAGAAATGCCAGAATCTGAAAAGGCAGAAAAAGACAATGACATGCACAGAAAAACAGTAATACCTATATACACATTTTCCCATGACTCAACTCTATTAATTAGAAATGAAAAACCTGAGTGTGGCAGCACCATACTCACCTTTTCACTTGGTATTCTTCGGCCTTCCGCTAATGTCTTTTTACTGTTTATGTAAGCTGGATATATACACAAAAACCTGTAAGAAATTGAGGAACATTTTAACCAGACGAAAAAGTAACGATATGTAATAGGTGTGGGCAATATGACAATATTCTAGCCTTATCGTGATAAATTGTGTCACAATATGCTTTTCTGAAAATAGCCTGGATATTGTCAGTCCTTAAGAAACATTGACTAAGTACATGTTTCACTATAAAGACAGCATAATTGGGTGTTTAATAGGATTATTTTGCAGTATAGTATGTAAAATAGTATGGGTTTATTATTAAATATAATAATAATAATAATAATAATAATAATATTTTATATGTGGCACTGTAGGCTCTATTTTGTCTGTTCCAACTTATTAAATCTCAGAAAACTCTAAATACTTTGATGCATAATGTGTATCATGAAAATGTCTTGAAATGTCATGATATAAAATTTTTTTACATATTGCTCAGCCATAGCATGTAACAGGAAACTATACAAGTAAAATAAAACTCAGATTCCTGCAAGATTCCTGTTTCTGAAAGATGTAATCCTATCCTAACCTCCTATGTTCAAATATCACATCCTGTATATATCTAACACAAACCATACGCCAGATCTTTTCTGAAAGCTTTCTAATAGAATTTTAACATTAGCCATCAGCTTATCTTACAGTTCTTTCTTCTGTTTGATCCAGGTGTTTATGTTAATCTTGCTTGTAATTTTCTTTATCTTAATATCTTCATCACACAGAAAATGAAGGGTTCCCTTCTTAAGTGTGGGTTCCTCCTTGAGTGCAGGTTTAATTTTCTTTAATTTTCTTTAATTTTTTTTAATTCAGGTCTTAGGGACTTTTCCTTGGATCTCTTGCCTTCAGTTTGCTCATTAGGGGTTTGGACCCCTAGCAGCTTTGTGAAAATGTCTTAGGAAAAGCACTACACAACTAAAACTTAATACAACTGCTTAAATTCAGTAACATTTAGCTGGATGCATAAGCCTAATTTAGTGTGCATGCTATGTTTCTTGCCATGAATAACATGGAAGAATTTCTTGAACTTTGCTAAATTGGCACTATATGAAGATTTCACAATATGCAGGAACACAATACCACAATAAAGATCAGTGTGGTAGGCATACTGGATCGCCCAATCATCATACAGATGGAAAGTATCGCTTTCTAAATGAATCTACATTGTTTTTAATTAGAATATTAATAAAATAGCTACATTAACCCATGCGTATTTTCGCGCTGTGCCAGCGTTTGGCCAACTGATTCGTTCAGCGATTGTACACGTTTACTTAGCTAGCTACTAACTTCATTCGGGCCAAGCTGTTACCGTCGGGAATTAGCTTGCTAGGGGAATGCAGACTTGATCAATTAACTTACCTCTCTTTCTCAGCAGGGTTCGTCGTTAAATAAGCCATCTTCTAACGTATGTCTTTCCTGAAATTAAGCGACTGCTTTAATGCTGGACAATACGTTGAATTATACACTCACATTTCAGTGAAGCTAAATGCAGCGGAATGAAAAAAACAGCAGACGCTGTTCTTCGCGCAGTCTTAGGTGTGTACTCCACATCACCCTCTGCTGGTGAGGAGGTTAGAAACTCGTATTTAGAGTGCAAATAGTGAGACAATATCACACATAATATTCATACATATTAAATGTACTGAAGTAAATAATATGAGAAAACAGAAAAGGACAACGAAAGAAGAACATAGAACATCATACATTATATGTATTATATTAGGTGCATATCCATTGCTTTAACAAGACCCCAGTTTCCTGTAGAACACCTTTAAACCTGTTAGAACCCTTTACATTGTGATATCAACCCATTAAAAAAAGCCAAAACACATTACAAAACTATCAGGAACCAATGATTTATATGGGTTTCTACAATTTTTTCCAGTAGGGTAATAGATAGTATATATTGTTTAGCTTGTATTCCAAGTTTGTTAAATGCTATACAGTAGGTGGCAGTATGCGAGTAGGCGATCTCCGTACCGGGCATGCGCAGAAAAACAAACCGCTTACAGTGTTTTCTTCTTAGCAACACAGACGCTGGACCTGATTAAATGAAATTATTTTACATATATATTCCTTCTGGGAAGTGTCTAAATTAAGGTAAGACGTATATTTTTCGCCATGTGTCCACCGTTTAATTATATTTTCATAATATTGTTCAACTTTGTGATTGTTGCAGCTGAAGTCATAATATAAGCCTAAAGCTAAAGTCGCCAATATATCTAGTAAACACATAATAGAGGACGCTATGCTAGTTAGCTAACTAGTAAGCATAAAAGCCTTTGAACCTATGCTGCTATACATTAATAGCTGAGTTTTTCTTTAGTGATTGAATAAGTAAATAAAACTTGATTACGCTAGCTAGGTGACTCTTAAGTTTGTTTTTCTGTTCTCTTAAAGCAGAAACTGCAAGATTAACAGGGAGCTGCACACTTTACTGGATGGATGTATGCTTGCATTACAAGAAGGACCAAGATAAACTGAACGATGTAGTGTTCATAACACAGAGGGCCTTGGAGGACTTTCCCTGCCGTGCTTTGCCAGCATTCACACCTTGGTTTCCTTCTGCCGCTGACAGATCTTTGCCAATCAAACCTAAAAATGCTCCTCCAGTAATTTCATCGAAGCTGTTGAAAAGTTCCAGATGTCTGCAGAGATCAGAGTTCGAGTTTTATAGAAGTCAATGTCCAGGTGATAAAGACGTCTGTAAGAGGAAATTGGTAACAAGCCCAGAAGCAGTTGATAGAAAGGGGCCTGCACAAGTTGAGAATGTGTCAGAAAAATTTAAAAGGTCATGGAGTGTCTTTTCACATAAAATGAGAACAAATGAGAGCACACAGTCTTTCTCTAGACAGTTCCACAAGACTATTGAGAGATACAGACTTCACTTCCACCAGAGAGCCAAATGGATTATTTGTGAGCTGAATTGTGCACCGCAGAGTGTTGAAGAGGTTTGGACAAAGCTCAACCATGCTATTAAGCACTCCAGGCTTCCGACATGCAATGCCAATTTTCAAAGGAACTTGCCCCAGATATGGGTGTACTGTGACATATTTTACTGTGAATTCATTGGAAATTTCTTAAGGCAAAAATTACAGCTCTCAGGAGAGATTACTTTAGCAGTCCATAAACTAGGGAACATATTTAAATTGTAAACATGTACAGTTATTGTTCTAACCTCATTGGAGTTACCGATTTTTGTAAGTCGTGCTTGGCTGTCTACTTTTTGTAATTAATAAAGTTTTCAAACAAGAGTATTGGAGTTCAGGACCACTTACTAAGAAATAAGTCCCACAATATAAAGAATATCCAGATTGAGTTAGTGATGCTGTGTATGGAATGTAAAGAACAGCTTTGGAAGGTGTCTTTTAAGTTGGTCATATGAAAGATTTAAAAAGCATTGGCTGAATTTATATCTACATTGACTTACTGTTTAGTAATCTGAGTAGCCTTCTCTGATTTGTCCATGATTTTTCTCTTTTTTATGCAAATAGAAATATGTTCTCTTGTACCTATTTTTTTTATTTATCTACTGTATTTATCAGTGTGAAATACCAGCATGTTATGTATGAGTGAGATGCTTTTTTTTGTGCCCATATGTTGATAGGGGGCACATAATCCAATTATGGGTCAAATTATTAGAAGTATATTCCTGTACATCCCAATAATGAAAGTAAATACATCAGCAACCTACAGTATAAGTAAACTCAAAAACTGCAATGGTTTCACTAGCGCTTATGATATCTATTTACATGGATACGTAGTTGAATATACTGATACCCTTAGTGTATAGATGAGGGGAGTACCATCTTTGAGGTATATAGCTGACTAGTTTTGTCAGAAGTGTTAAGGCAGGGAAAATGCTGAAGTCTGCATTGTAGTAGATCTCCCCTGACACACCTGGTATAGGTGTTTATTCCTGCCAAATCCCAAAGCACATGACTTTACATAGGGGGATCACTTTTTTTTTTTTAAAGGAAAGTGAAATCTAATTACCCTCTGCAGGGTTGTAATAAATATCTATAAACAACATAATCCTCATTAAGTACCAGGGATTTACCCTAGTCTGCAAGTAGAAATGTGAAAAAGATTCCATTACTCACAGCATTAAAATGGCTGCATGGAAGTAAACCTGACACGAGTCCTCAGTGCACAATGATTCTAAAAGGCCGTGCTTAGAATAGAAAATGGGTGACTTTTTATTTAACAGTGTTTGACAATATTGAGGCCTGACCCAAACATTCCGTTCACTGCCCATTTGCATGCATACCCAACCAGAAGATACAACACACTTCATATTGTCTATAGTCATCGTATATGAATTCCAAGTGCCTTTATAGCTGGTAGTGAAGAGTACTTAAGTGTCATTATTGACAGTGACATTCTAGCGCATATATAACAATTCAGAAAGTCTTTTCTTTTAAAACTGTACTGCTGAATTTACTCATTTGTACTTTAAGTCTGAGGTATTCTTCCAATGATTTGTGCAGTCACCTACTGTATATTTAAAGATATCTGTGTAAAGGTGCATATCATCACTGTCCAAAGAAAAACATGCATCTCCAAAATAATAACTTTACAGGAGAAGGCAAAAAAGTGATTTTGGAGCATTTCTACTGGTGTGTGTGTGCAAATATACAGAAAGAGAGAGAAGGAGAGAAGCATGTCGAAAGTACTCCAGTCTAGACTAGTAAGAGATTGCTATTAGTATTTCTGACAAGCAATTCATTGAAACATTGCTGCTGAAAGGGCCAGCCGCTAGGAGTTCCATAACATTAATTAAAGATGATGTAGTCACCTTTAACCCTTTATGTGTGGTTCTCATTTGACCACACTAAAAGTATCCAAAGGTAGTACCCCCCTTTTGCTCCAGTAACAGCCTCTACTCATCCGGGATGGCTTTACACTACACACTAAAAAAATTAATTAAATGCTACCTTTTAGGCACTTTCCCTGAGTGGGTATCCTCAAAGGCTGAACTGTAATGCTTTTAGCTAGTGGACATAATTGTACTCTATTCTGTTTAAGTACTTTTTTTTAAGTTGCATTGACTCCTTACACCCTATATTGACTCCAAGCTTTTTGTTTTTCTTTTAAAAAAGTTAATGTACAAATATGACCGTTTACCTCCGGGGACAAAAGTATACAGGCAAATAATGCAAAAGTAAGGCTCATACAGTATCCTTGTTCTGACAGTGTAGGTGTCGAAATATTGCTGCGAGGATTTGATTGTATTCAGCGACATTAGTCAGGCACTTCTGGATCACAAATGAGACTCGACTGATCCCAAAAGTATATGATGGAGCTCCATCACTCCAGAGAATACAGATCCACTGCTCCAACGCCCAATGCTGGGGGGCTTTATACCCCTCTAGCTGGTGCTCAGCTTTAAGCACAGTGCCCTTTAGCTCATGTGCAGCTGCACCAGAGCGTCCAATTCTATGGGCACGGCATTTCTATGGAGATTATACTCTTAAGTATTTAATATAATCTTATTTTCTGAACAAAATGTCTTTAACTATAAGGCATATGTGGAGTGATTATTATGAATATTTTAATTATGGGAACACTGTTTAACAACATAACTGTTACATACTAGCTAAATTTAGTACTAATAATATACCATAGGCTATGAGGTAATTGTTTGATTGTAATGGATAAAACTGTTTGACTGTTATTTTCAAACAAGTGTAAAGTGGGGTCCAGTAGTCTGAGACCACTAGTGAACATGCTTCTATTTGCTGTTTTTTTAATTGCAAATGATATTATCAGCATAACAAATTGTGAAAAGTAGAATCTTTGAAATTTTTACAAGAATCTTTGTATTTGGTATGTCCCTCTTTTTACTTTAATGTCAGCGTGCACTCAAGATGACATCCACAAGTTTGTATGAAATCCTCTGATGAGTAGATCAAATCCAACTGAGAGCTGTTGCTTCACCAGCCAGTCTTTTTTGTATGAAGGCATTAACATGGTCAGTGTGACACCTTGCCTTACATTTGAATAGTGACCAAGAAATAGTGCATAATCTTGACTATTTCTTCATATTACTGGTCATAACTTTTTTGTTTTAAACTTTTCAAAATTCTAAAACGTTCTGCTGTTTATTTCCTGGTTTAAACGAAAAAAAGCCCGCTTGCTGAGGAGATCTTTTAGGAAAGATTCAATTTCAGTGTTCTACTGTAAGTTTAGATTCAGAGCTGGCAGTAATCAAGCCTGGGAGTGTCTAGTTTAGTTGACCCCAGTGATCAATTAAATTCGCTTTACTGGCTGACTGAATAAGTAAGAGGGCAATCAGCAATTAGTGTCACATGGTGCCAGGTGGTGTTGGATAACCTTTTTCCTTCAGTAAATGAAAAGATCATTTAAAAGCTGTGTTTTGTGTGTACTCAGGTTTCCTTTATCTGAAACAATTAAGCGTGGCCAATATGCAAAACCAGAAGAAATCATCTAGTACTTTTCTACAGCACTTTATGCTTATTATTAATCACTTTATCAGAAACACCCATTTTATACAGGGTCATGTTGCTGACCTTCCTTGGAACATGTGATTCATCATGATTGTATAACTCTCTAACTGTGTAACCACAGAGAGATGATGCAAGTGCTGCTGCAACAACTGGCTCATTACAGATGTTGTTCTCTTCCTGACAGTGCCCAACAGCGTACACCGTGATGACAAGCAAAGGCAAGTAAATTTTTGTTTTTGCATTACTTTTTACACTGAATTGTTTTAGGTCACTGCATGTCTACATGGCATAGGCCACCTTCACAATACGGTAAATATAGTTAAGGCCATATGATGTGACTTTTGCTGCATAAATACTTAAAAAGGCGTAGTTGTTTCTTCATTTCATAGAGAAAATTTAAAATGTCTTCTTGCATGTCAGAGGTGTTTATGTGAATGTGTCAATAAACATGTCATGTTATAACCATTAGAATTCTGATTAAAGAATATTACAGAAGGATTCTTCAAGGTTAATTTCTAAAGGAAAATATGAGCAGTAGATGCACTTTCTGCCTCCTTTCCTGTTTGGTCTGCTTATGTCACTGTGAGTAGTACAGAATTGAAATTGCAAAAATATCTTGTTTTAATCTGATCCAATGAACAAACTGAACTAAGCTAATTTGTAATAATTTGTAATAAACAGATACGCTTACCTTACAATGGCCTGTAAATGGAAAGCAACCAAAAAGTTACACTTACACAGGTAAATGCATTCTTATACACCTACATTTAGACTATGTTTATGTGCCATTCTTTTATTTACTTTTTCAACAGAAGGAAGAGAGAACCAAAAGCTCTGATGCATTGGCCACCAAATCTCACTTCAGGCTTGATCATAACAAAAGTTACACCCTTTTTATATGCTTTTTTCAGACTTACTCATTTAGAAAGGCCTATATGAAACTGGAACAGTAGTTAAAGCACTGTATATTTGTGAATGCTCCATTTGCTTGGGTGTTGATCACAAAGCTTCATCCACTCTCCTTTTGTGTAATTTCTCAGTGGCAGCTCTGTGTAGCAAAAAACCCTTCCTCCTACCATTACTGAACATTCATTAGCTTATCTTAGTCAGGTGAAAGGTCAATCTGTTGTTAGTTTAGCTATAAAACATCACAAAATGGTGGGGTATGCCTGTGAAATAGAACAGCATTCCTTCTAATGCTTCAGATTTCACTTAAACTTAATTTTTAAATGTGCCCATATAAACATAGAATGAAAAGAAATCATCATAATCAAAATAAGACATTACTAATAAATGATCTGCCTACTAAGCAGAACAAGGTACATAAATAGGTCTGAGGTACATAACCATCTGTCACATAGATATCTGTAACACAATTAAAAAAGATGGTTGTTCAAGGGATCTTTAGTAAAGAAAATGGTTCTGTATAAAACCATGAACACTTAAAGAACCCTTTGCATGCTTAAATGGATTTTTGCATGGTGAAATGGTTCTTCAGATTGATGGAGAATGTGTTATATGTGGTTCTCTATAGAACCTTTTTGGTGCTTTTCAAAAAGGTTCTATACAGCACCATATACAACACATACTCCATCAGTCTGAAGGGTGCTTTCAAGTTTCAAAGCATCTGTTAATCATGCAAAGGGTTCTTTACAGAACCGTTTTCTTTACTAAAGAAAATAAATAACCATATTTTTGAGTGTAGGTCAGTGTCATGCACACATTTAAAGTTAAATGCAAATTTGAACACCTGCAATATAATTACATATTTTGTTGATTTCTAAGTCAAAAATAAATTAACACATGATCTTCAGGAAACATAGATATGGCATTTTTCTAGCAAATTTCAGCGCACAATTTCGCTTTTTTGCTGAATTTAACACACTGGAAAAAAGTAAAACATTAAATATACAATGTGTTGTAACTTTTGCACAGGCCACATTTTATGTTTTATTTTCTCCCTCAATATGTCAAATTCAGCAAATAAAGAGTGATTGTGCAATAAAATGTGCAGAAGTGTGTTCTCTGTAGAAAATGTGTTAACTCATTTTCAGAAATCAACAAAAAATGTAATTTCACCAGGGGCACACAAAGCTTTTGCATACAATACGTATTTCAAGTGTGTCATCATTGACTATTTTGTAGTGGAAATATTCTTTGTTTTAGCAATTGATAGACATTATGCAGCACTTGCACATTATACATGTTTTATTGTTTTTAACAGAACTTACCGTGACTGGTAAAGACCTGAAAGTATGTGAGCACCAAAAACACATTTGTGTTTTGGATACTAACGACTGTGGCTCTGTTTCAGCACATGGGAACAGTAAGGCATTTCTTGTCTCATGTTTGATTCTGGATTCAGTCATTTTCTGAGAAAGATATTTTATGTCATATTGTTCCACTGTATTTCCAGTTACTGTTCTGATTTGTATGTTTTCACTCCATGCTAGACATGTTTTTGAACACATCGTGTCGTTATCTTTTCAATGAGAAATCCTTTGGATGCAAATGGACTTATTTAAATGATGTCAAAACCAAGATGATACATTCATTTATTTTCAGTCGGTAAGTCTTTTGTTGCCTGAAAATTCATAGAAACCTGGAAATAAACAACAGAAAGTTTTAAGATTCCACACTATTTCTAGGTCATTATTCAAATGTAAGCATATTTGTGAAACTGACCATGTTAAGGCCTTTGTTCCAAAAGATCTAAAGTGCAAGCCAAAGTGGGACACATAAAAAATACTAAGAAATTCTGAAATTCATGGTGAAAATGTCAAAGATCATACTTTCTCTCAAATTATTATGTTGATAATATATTTTCACTAGAGGTCTCTTACAAAGTCGCTCACTAGAGAAAATGAGATGTAAAGCCATTTATCTGGGCAATATGCCTGTATTTGTTTGAAAACAACACTAATAATCCATGATAATCCTATGCCCCATTGTGCCTTGAGTGAAATATGGGCTAAACTTCCAGCAATCTATAAACGGATGCACTAAAGCCTAAGATGCATCCAAAACCACATATTGCTGTACTACACATTGTACACTAACAAATGGACTTCTATGGGTGGTGTACTATTTTTGACATAAATTATATTAGCATATTAGTGTGGTAGTATGTGGTCATACGTATAACAACAAATATGTTGGAGCATACCAATAATACATTAAACCGAGGTGATTTCGTTTCACATTATTCTTCTACCATAGAAAGATGGGAATAAATGGCATATCACATATGGACGTAATTTTTTAAATACCATGTTGAATAATTAGTAAGCAACAGGGATGCGCGAGCATTTCGGGACTCGGAAGGTCAGGTAGTGATGCCGCTGCAATTCATGGTACTTTCATGGAAGTTAAGCTGATGCTGAAATACAACAAAGCGATTCCGTGTCATGTTTATTGGCAGAGCCATCAAAGTTGACATTATTGGATGTATGCAGTAGTTATTATAGTAAATGGACTGAAGTAAGTTAGCTACATACAATTTTAATTTCAAATAAATAAATGAATGATTGAATGCTCTTAGTTATCCACCTTTTGTACAACTGGGAAACAATAAATTATCCTGTGATCAGAGAAAGTGTTCACTACCATTTTTGCCATTGGCAGTTGGTGAAAAGAGAACTATCGGGGGAAGCACTGGACTTTCTAGGGTGGTTTGTGTTTGAAACATTCTGTCTCCAGCTACTGATTTAGCTTTGCTCAGCTATGGTGACAGCCATGACCTGAGCTTGTAGTCCCAGAAGTTCTTAAAGACATTTAGCCTAAAATAAAACGACCACTTAACAAGCCAGCATTGCTAGACTGGCTTGGCCAAAACAATGTTCAATGTTTAATGTCTGTACAATTACAGACCGTAGTACATCTGTTTCTCTGCATACTTTGTTACCCCCTTTCACCCTGTTCTTCAATGGTCAGGACCCCCACAAGACCACCACAGAGCAGGTTTTATTTGGGTAGTGGATCATTCTCACTGCAGTGACACTCACATGATGTTGTGTATTAATGTGTATTGCGCTGGTATGAGTGGATCAGACACAGCAGTGCTGCTGGAGTTTTTAAATACTGTTTCTACTCACTGTCCACTCTATTAGACACACTTACTTTTTTGGTTCACCTCTGTTGCTGCACAGTTTGTGTTGGTCATCCTCTAGTCCTTCATCAGTGGTCACAGGACGTTTCCCACAGGACTTGTACTAGCACAACACAAACAACACACATCTTTCTCAAATTTTTATTTAGCAACCTCTGTGTTTTGAGTACAAAAGCTCAGGGCTTTTACTTTACTAAGACTTGTTTGGATGTTACAAGCTTATAAAATTACTAAGCTGAGTAAAATTTGCTGATTTAAGTGAGAGTACTTCTTTTGAGTGCTAACACATTACACTGTACATATTACTGTTTGGAGCTTCCACAGAATCAACTCCATTTTTCGTAATTCCGTTTCTGTTGCATGTTCACTGTGATGTTTTTTCTCCTGTATTTCAGAAACAAAGGCTTCAGCCACTGCCCTTCTATTTTAAACTTACTTTCTGGTTTTAACCTAACCATAAAGTCAAAGGATCCCCATAGGAAAATCGAAAGATTTTCGGAAGTCTACTCAATAACTATAGAAAACATAGGTATGCTTACAATTACTCATCATAGTCTCTTTTACAAGAGTGAAGGTTTGGGTTTTGCCTTAAAATTAGTTATTTGTGTTAAAATATGAAAAATATTTGAAAATCACATGGATTTGTGTTTTAGTCCAGTTTCCACGTCCTGATGTCATATCAGTGAATGCTACAGAGACATCACTGAATGTAACATGGATCAAACAATGGGAAAGCAAAAAATGTCTTGTACGGTACAAACACTCAACCATGAATGAATGGATGGAGGTATGATTAAATGAAACAATGATAATTTAACAAATTAACTGATATTTTGGGTAGAATCTTTTATCAATTAAATCTTCGCTGATGTGTTGATTATATACTTGATATGTAGATTCTAACCTAGACTGAAGCTTCTTGGAAATCAGCCATCAAGAAATCTATCTAGTGGGTCAACGGCTTAAGAGCAGTGCATGAATTATATGATTCTTGTTTAAAATGTATTTACATTTATGTCCCACTTCATTATCCTCAAGGAAGAAGATTCTGAAACATTTCATGTTATTGAGGGCCTGCAACCTTTAAGCCAGTACAGTCTTACTGTTGCCTGCATTGGGGAATATGGAATGCTGAGTGAATGGAGTGCAGAATTTCAAGCAAAGACATTAGAGGGTGGTAAGCAGGGAAAGTGTGGGCCGTAAGATTTAATATGACTGTTCTGGATAGTCATATCTACCTAACATCTTTTCTATTTTTAGTCCCAACTGCACCACCTAATGTCAGTTACCGTGTTGAGTCACTAGACAACACCTTCAGAACTCAAAAGCTCCTACTAGTATGGAAGGTAAGTTCAAGTTATAATGTGCACTGCTTTGTTTAAAAATGGCAGCCTATTAATTTCTTAATAATTGTCCTTATGCATTTAATTATCTAATGTGTATTAGGCTTTAGCGATAAATGTGGCTCGAGGGGTCATTCTTGGATATGAGGTGACCTACGCATCAACCAAGCAACCAGCTCTGGCCAAAATAATTACCAATAACCTGAAGGCTGAGTTAGAGGTGGCTCCTGGAGACTACAACGTAACATTGATGGCCTATAACAGTGCTGGCCAATCTCCTGTTCGTCATGTTAGAATTAACACTGCTTCTTATGAAAGTAAGCTGCTATTTCTCCTCCTATTTTTATGCTTGTTCTTTTTACATAAACATTTGTAGAGTTTTTTAGGCTGCATGCTGTTCTTGGCAAGAGATAAAATCTGGATAACATCTTTCAACTGTCACTGAAGCATCACACCACTTGCAGTCCTTTCCTGATTGTGCAATACTCATGTACATGTCAGTTTTATCTGCCTCTGAGGAAACTAGATATTTTACTGTGTTTATGTTACCATGCCCCCCGCTGTAATCTTCACATACTGATGCAAAGCAATTCATTTCTTAATTAAATTAAAAAGTTTTGTTCATATACTTGCCTTATGAAATACACTAAACTAAGCTATTGTCAAAATGTGTTTAAGTTGTTGTTCTGGGCTGGAAAGATGCTAAGATCCCAAAAGCATCTTAGCACGAAAATGATTCTTAAATGGTTGAAAGAGCATCACAGTTAACACGCTCTCTACCATCTTGAAACTAGGATGCTTTTGGGAAACTGGGCTCTGGTTTTGTTATTTCATGCAGTAGTTTTTCTGGCCTGTCATCTGCTTGTTTTGAGGAAATTAAAAAAGTGTCGTGAAAAATCATTGAGTTAATTAACAGTTAGGTAATACATGTTAAAGTATATTTATCAAAATATATCCTGCGTTTATGTAAAGGATATTCTTTTAATGGTTTCCAAACAGGTTTGCCAGGAGTCAAAGGACTCTGGGCCAGCACTGAAGCAGATTCACTGAGGATTCGATGGGAGACAGAGACGGCAGCTGTGAGTGTTAGTGAGTTTGCCATTGAGTGGTTCTCGCTCAGTCATGCTGCCTCTAGTCAGTGGAAAAGAGTTAATGGTGCCACATTTTCAACTGTTCTAACAGGTAAATCTAGCAAAAGATTTACTTATTATTTGTTTTATTTTTTTATTAGGATGCAACACAACTACCCTATTGGATGCGAGCCATATAGGCTACTATTTCCAAATTATTATACATCATGTGACATTTCACTTTTAAAAGTCAGACTTACAAAAATAAGTAGTGCAGAGCAGAGCACAAACTAATATAAGGTAAAATGTAATGTAGTTAAACAGCTTTATAGTATAGTAGCATAGTAGTTCGTTTACTTACAAGCTGTTCACCAAGTTTTGACAGAGTCATCTTTGAATACTCTATAAATGCACTTCATCATGCACTGCAATCATCCAATTCATCTCCTAGGGGAAGGGGTCTTAAGCATAATCGACTTTAGAAAATGCTCTTCCAGTCATTACAATTACACATTTCTATCAGAAAGTTCTCCAAATCCCCAAATCTTACATGGTGTAGCTTTATACTGGAAAGGCCATCTGCTTCAAGCATAATAGAACTGTATTATTTATGTTTTGTGTCAATAAAACATTCTGTAACTGTTACAGCTAGCCTGTCCATCTGTTACAATTAACCTATGGGGTTAGTTGTAATGTTTGCACTCACTCCACTTTTGGCTGAACTGTTCATAAGTAGTACGTGCTGGGAACAATTTTTATTTACTTTTAGAGATGTATATGTTTTTTGTATTAAAATGATCATCTCTCTCAAAAACTCTACAATTATTTAGCAAAAGAACAAAAAAAATAGGTTGTGCCTCACTTTTCCGTTATATGTCAGTTTAACAACTGTCTCCCCAACTTTATTTCAGACAGTATCAAACAACTGGAGATCTACACTATCAATGTGTATCCCCTTTATGAAAGTCTCTGTGGACCTTCAGAGTCAGTCCAGGCCAGCTTAGAGAATGGCAGTAAGTAAAGCTGTAACTCTTTATAAACCATCTTCAAATCCTCTGAGTTGTCTAAGTGTACTGTGGGTTTCTACAGCTCTTTTGGACATTGTCCACCTCCGACTTGTGAATGTGACAAAAACATCTGTGACAGTCCGATGGGTGTGGCAGAGAAAAGCCAATGGCACGAATGTACTTCAGTACAGACTTGCATTAAGTGCTCTAGATGAAAGTGAAACAAAATGTAAGCTTACAAATTTATTTTAAATGTATTTTTTACATTTCTTAAATGTTAATTGTAAACATCGCTTTGCAGTTTTTGTTTTTTGAAAAAATATTTTTTTTCTTTTTCTTCAGTTTTAACAGTTTTTCCACACCAGTGTCAACACTCATTCTACAAACTACAGACAAATGTCAAGTACTCCGTGTCTATTTACGGAGAAACCAAGTCGGGTAACTTTAAAAAGACAAATATTGAATTTACTACACCTCTTTATGGTAAGTAAACCATTTCTTTTTGAACAGAGCCTGAGAACCGCTTGTTAATTTCGTTAGTTAAGTGCAATTGCAATTTTTATCCATTTTTCAGAAAACGATGAAATCATAAAAGCTGCAGTTCCAATAGTACTTCTGATATTTGGATTTGGTATTTTCTCAGTTCTCTCAAGAACAATGTACGTACCACCCTTTTCTCTTGAAAGTTTATTAAAGCAGAGCATTTGCTTTACTTAATCCATAAAATGTTGCCAATGTTTCCAATTCCTGCTGTCCTGAAGTCCCTATTCTTTGTTACAATAATTACAAAACGTTCTCATTTGTTCTTATTTCTGAACATACATCCTTCATCTCACATTCTCATATCTTACATTTCTTCTTTTACAGTTATAAGGACTACTTCTTCCCCAGCATTGCGAACCCCAGCCATAGTGTTATTGGACGCTGGCTGCTAAATCCTTTCCATGAGGTAAGTCTTTTGATTTAAATACATCTGTTGTTCTGATATCGGGTACAATCAGAGTCAAAGAGTAGGAGTTAATATAATAAATTAACATCACATGAAAAATACATATAAAGAAAAATACAGGCTACAGTGTAGTAACATTCATGTACGAAACCAAGAAAAATGAAAGATAAAAAGCTGTCCCAGAATTGGGTGGAATTCCATTTGATTATGTGCTTGGTGTGAAAAAGCTCTTCCACTACTCAAATTTGCACTGTTTTGAAGTTTGGTTTGGAGCTAAATGACAGAAAAGCTGAAAAAGTTGAGAAATTTAAGAAACTTCAAAGAAAATATGTGGGACACTTTCAAATATACTCAAACATCTTTCATATAAACAGTGCAGAATCTGTGAAATCATTGCATAAATATTAATTTCTTTGACAGAAAGATACTGTTATGAGGGTGCTACAGTTGGAGGATTTCTCACTGACCAATCAACTCATTGAAAAGGCTCTCATGCAAATGGAGCACCAAAAGTTCTCAGAAAAAGGAGTGGTTGACGAAGACATGATGTACCTTCCTGATAACAGTGCAGTGGAAAATGATGGTGCGGAAAATTCTGAGGCTTCCCCTAGTCTTACTGAGTATGTTGATTTGCCTTTGCTTCCTGATAACTTTGGTTATGTTGAAAATTGTTACATACCTGAGAGTACTAGCTAAGATTACTGAATAACTAAAATAACAACAGAGACCATTCCATAACTGTGCAAGCATTCATTCTCTTTTAGCACCAGCTTAGACAGCAACCTAATTATTACAACAGGTGTTGACAACTGCATCTTTAAGGAATGCTCTGCACTGCTTAATATATTTTTTAACTGTGCTTCCCATTGTCTTAACATATGTAATAATATCCTTTAGATATCAGAGGATAATGGACTTGTCGCTGGTTGCGAATTTAAGAAGCTCTTACTTTATGTAGACTTACTGTCTGTAGTTTAGTTGAAGTAATGTATTTTTAGTACTTAACAGTTTAATACTTTATGTGTGGTGTTCCATGTTAATAATACACACAATCTCTGCCACATATCAAAAGGGAGACTGTGACATTGTGGTACATTTTATTAAGAGAAATTACTAGTTTTTGTGATGCTGTGATGTTTCCATTTGCGATAAGGTTACTAAACTCTTCTGTGTAGTGTACATTATTGTCTGCCTGTAAGATTTCCAGCTTTTATAAGAATGCATTGATGAAATTATTGTGTATTTTCCCATAATTCTCATATACTATATATTGTTTAATGTGTATTGTATTGTATTGCATATTGTTTACTATATGTATGTATTACATTGTATGTTAATGCACCAGAAACAACTACCAAAGTCACACCATGTGGCAATAAAAGAATTAAAGTTGTTCACAATAAAATCCTATTTTATTAATCTTTACAATTATCAAGTGAAATCAAAACCAAAAATATTTAACGTATATTATGCATATTTCACTGCAGAGTGCAGTGCTGTCCACACTCAACAATTTGTTTCATGCTCCCAAATTGAAAACTGCAAGTAAAACTATAAATTAAATTTACTGGGTCAATCAATCCAACATGTATCATTTTTCTGATCATTGAAATCGGCATTTCAACTCGTCAGTTGCATCTCTAACACATCTTCAACTTTTGACTCAATGTAACACCCACATCCTCACTGGACTAGTCAAAACGAGAATGGAGTGTCAACATATCAACATTTGTGTAGCCTGTCTTAATGTTCTCCCCACAGTGTTACTAGATAGGTCAAAGGCACTCTTAATTTCATAAAAAACCACAGCATGTGGAAACTGGTTCACAATAACCCCATTTTACTGATCTTGTCAATTAACAAGTGAAATCAAATCTGTAGTGCAGTTCATACTTTGTTTCATGTTCTCCAGCTGAAGACTAGAACTGAATTCATTGCATGATTTTCATGCAATATACAGGATACAGATTATGATCAGCATGTTTTCCCAATTAAGAAACAGAAATATTCAGAGATGAAAACAACTGAAATAAAACAACTGCTTCATTAAGCAAATGTTACACAAATCTCTTTTTTGAATAAACTTCTCTAGCATGAAGTGGTAAGTCAGCCACACATACAGAAGTATTATAAATCATAACTGTGTCTGTTTCTATTTTCAAAGCATTTTTACAATTTTTGTCAATTCATGATGACAATTTAACATTCAGCTCAAAGGTTTGAGTTAACGCCAATCCAGTGTTTTACTAGGTAATGCGCAATAGCTTGTCTTGGAGGCATGGTGAAAACTGCTTGGTCGCTCTTTGCAATAGCATCTATGACCTGTAGAATGGACCAAGTTATGAAAATATATTATTACATCTTATCAGGTTTGACCAAATAACAAAAAAATTACAAAATTACAGCCAAAAATTAAAACTAAAAATTGATTTGTGAATTATTTTTGACCTGCATTACACTGAAAACAATGCAACAGCACATGATGTTTTACCTAATGAATTTTATTGGTTTTTCAAAAAGATAAACACACTTCAGTTTTGATTGTTGCAACATATTTCAAAAAATGTCACGACAGTAAAGCATTTACCTTTTGCCATGTTGGATTTACTTTTCACAACACTTTAATTTAACAAGCTTTAAGGTGTGCAATAGCACGGGGTTGTCCGTTGTCGCATTTTGCGTTTTAAAAGTGACACATTTGCTTCTGGGGACAGGTTGGGACTGTAGGCAGGCCAGTCCAGCACCCGCATCCTTTTTTTCCACAGCATGCCTTCGTAATGTGTGCAGAAAGTAGTTATGCATTGTCTTGCTGAAATATGCACAGATGGTAGTTACGGTCATGGACGGTGCATCTGGACATGGTTAGCATAAGGCTTGCTTTTAGCAAAGTAAAGTTTTAACTGGCATTTGTGGATGTAACTACATACTGCAGTGTTTGCAAAGGTTTGCCAAAGTAATCCTGAGCCCATGTGGTTATATCACTTATAGAGCAATCACGGTTCTTGATGCAGTGCAATCTGAGGGATTGGAGAGCACAGTTATTAGGCCTAAGCTTGCCCCCTGAACCTTTGGCACTGAGATTCACTGAATCTTTTAATACACACGTGGACAAAATTGTTGGTACCCTTCCATTAAAGAAAGAAAAACCCACAGTGGTCACTGAAATAACTTGAAACTGCTAAAAGTAATAATAAATAAAAAATTACTGAAAATCAACTAATGAAAATCAGACATTGTTTTTGAATTGTGGTTCAACAGAATAATTAAAAAAAACAAACTAATAAAACTGGCCTGGACAAAAATGATGGTACCGTTAATATTGCACAACCTTTTGAGGCAATCACTGCAATCAAGCAATTTCTGCAACTCTCAATGAGACTTCTGCACCTGTCCACAGGTATTTTGGCCCACTCCTCATGAGCAAACTGCTCCAGCTGTCTCAGGTTTGAAGGGTGCCTACTCCAGACTGCATGTTTCAGCTCTTTCCACAGATGTTCAATAGGATTTAGATCATGGCTCATAGAAGGCCACTTCAGAATAGTCCAATGCTTTGCTCTTAGCCATTCTTGGATGTTTTTAGCTGTGTGTTTTGGGTCATTATCTTGCTGAAGGACTCAAGACCTGCGACTGAGACCAAGCTTTCTGACATTGGGCAACACATTTCGCTCCAGAATGCCTTGATAGTCTTGAGATTTCATTGTACCCTGCACAGATTCAAAACACCCTGTACCAGATACAGAAAAGCAGGCCCAAAACATAACCGAGCCTCCTTCATGTTTCAGAGTAGGTACAATGTTCTTTTCTTTGTATGCTTCATTTTTGCATCTGTGAACATAGAGCTGTTGTGACTTGCCAAAAAGCTCCAGTTTTGTCTCATCTGTCCAAGGGACATTTTCCCAGAAGCTTTTTGGCTTTTCAATATGCATTTTGGCAAATTCCATTCTCGCTTTTTTATGATTTGCTTTCAACAGTGGTTTCCTCCTCGGTCGTCTTCCATTAAGTCCACTTTGGCTAAAACAGCGACGGATGGTGCGATCTGACACTGATGTACCTTGACCTTAGAGTTCACCTCTAATCTCTTTGGAAGTTGTTCTGGGCTCTTTGGTTACCATTCGTATTATCTGTCTCTTCAATTTCAGTGGGTTTTTCTTTCTTTAACAGAAGGGTACCAACAATTTTGTCTATGTGTTTATGCTATGCACTGTAGAGGGTAAAATAACCATCCCTTCGTAGCTTTCTTTGAGGAACATTGTGTTTAAATATTTCCATAATTTTCTCACGCATTTGTTGGCAAACTGGCGATCCTCAGCCCATCTTTGCTCCTAAAAGACCTAGATGCTGCTTTTGTACCAAATTATGAATACAGTGATCTGCTGGCATCACCTGTTTCAAATCACATCATTATTTAATTATTTTATCTCAGTACAGGACCTAAATTGCCTCCATCCCGACTTTTCTTGAAATGTGTTGCAGGCCTGAATGGCAGGAATGGATGTATATCTACAAATGAAAATGTTGACTAGAGAAAACATGCAATGTATTGTGTTCATACTGTCTGCAAGGAAATATAAGTCAATGTAAACTTCAGACATCACTTCTTTCTTTTTTTATTTGCATTTTCCATACATGCCAACTTTTTCTGATTTGAGGTTGATAAACCTTCTTGTGCATGGCTACATATATTTGTGCATATGTTCTTTAGATGAAATTTGACAGAGAAGAAAATATGGTCAACCACTGTGCAAAAGGCGTTTGCCTTCATTGCAAAATGGGCAAATCTGCGTTTGAAGAATAACAGGCTTACTTTACAGAACTGGGCAGTCTTACCTGTTGTCTTGTGAACCAGCAAGCCTCTTCAATTTCATTTTTATCAACCTTGATGTCTGTAGACACTGCTACTGACAAGCAACCAATCATTAGCGAGGATGGCATCGGCCAAGGCTGGCAGGACACATACTGAACAGGGCCGACAGTAACACCACTCTCTTCCAGAACCTCCCTTCTAACTGCATTCTCAATGGTCTCACCTGTTTCAACAGACACACCATACAGTCAGGTCTATAGATATTTGGACATCAACAAAGTTATTGTTAGTTTAGCTGTCCATCACAACATATTGGAGTTCAATGAATATAAGCTCACTAGACAAAAAAATTGTCACTTGTGACTGAAACCTAATAGCAGGTAATACCTCCACAAACACGAATAACAGCAGCGATTCAAATGGACTGGGCAAGTTTCTGGATGTAGGCGACATAAGTGTTCAGCCACTCTTGCATCAAGGAATTGTGCAGTTCAGCCAGATTTCGTGGATGCCTTCCCTGGCGTCTTACTTGTTGTTCCAGGTAGTCCCACAGATTTTCAAGAGGTTTCAAATCTGGGGATTTTGCGGGCCAGCGCAGATGTGTGAATGCTCCTGAAAGTTCATCACGCCAATCAGTCACATTTGCAGCCCTGTGAACTGTCATCTTGGAATACAGGGATAGGAATGTTATGTTCCTCGGTAAGATGATGAATAAAAGGTAAAACCTGGTTGTCCAGCAGCTCAATGTAGGCACTGAGGTTCAAATTTACTGTCACCTCAACCAAAGAACCCATTTACGCATAATTAAAACACTCCCCAGAACATCACAGAGCCTCCTCCAGCTTGAACCACACCTTGCACGCAGTCCTCACTGAAGGCTTTCTGAGGTCTACGATGAACATGACACCTACAGGCAGAAACAAGATTCATCTGACCAGATAACGTTTCCAGTCATGAACAGTCCAATTTTTGTGTCTCTTCACCCACTGTAACTGGGCAACTTTGTGAGCAGAAGTAAGCTAGGGCCTCGTGTGCCACTCATATGTTCATGGTATGCAGTTAAAAGCGAAGTGTTTTTTAAAATATTTAAACATACAAGGTGACAATTTTTTTGTCCATGGAGCTTATTATGATAATGAGAAGAAATTATAACCCATTTCCACAAGTTTGGTAAGCTGTGCAAAATGTAATTAAAATCAGAACTTAATTATATGCAAATCATTTAAGCCCTATATATATATAAATGAAAATAGTACAAAGACAACATATCAAATGTTAGAATTGAGAATTTTTATTGTTTTTTGAAAAATATATGCCCATTTTGAATTTTATGCCAGCAATACATTTAAAAAAAGCTGGGACAAGAGCATATTTACCACTGTGTTGCAACACCTCTTCTTTTAAAAACACTCTGTAAACACTTGATACTGGCTTTTAAACTATGGGCTGATAACAAACTGGACGGTCCCACTCCTCTTTAGCCTGGAAGACGTGGCATTCTTTGAAATACCTATTTTGAATTTGTAATTTATTTGTAAATTAGCTCGGGCCCAAAGAAGACAGCGACACTTCTGGATCCTGT
This sequence comes from Colossoma macropomum, assembly GCF_904425465.1. Taxonomy (NCBI): domain Eukaryota; kingdom Metazoa; phylum Chordata; class Actinopteri; order Characiformes; family Serrasalmidae; genus Colossoma; species Colossoma macropomum. The sequence goes on along the minus strand of NW_023494793.1, from coordinate 11,543,506 downwards.
TTATATATGGTTTCTTCTTTGCATGGTAGAGTTGTTTCACTTCTCTGTACTCTTTTGTCCCCATCATTCTGGTTCAAGTTGATCTTTGAATCATTTGTCTATGAGATTTTGTTCCAGAACTGTGCAGGCTTTTGTAAATGTTTTTTTTTAACTCTAATCTGGTCTTACTGTTTCCTGTTTTTCACTAAGGGTTTACATCTTGTGGTAAATCCTCAGTACTTACTCTGGTAAAGTCTTCTCTTGACTTTAAAACAGATAAGCCTACTTCCTGGAGGATGTTCTTTATCTGCTAAAATGCTATGAAGGGGTTTTTCACAGTTTTTTCTGTTGTCTTCTTGACCTTTTGGAGTTTCTGAGCTTACCAGTGTGTTCTTTCTTTTTAAAGGTGGTGTCACGCTTAAAGTTTTTGCTATTTCTCTGATATATCAGTCAATTGATGCTGCACTTTACTGTAAGTGACAGCTCTTCATATTGAGAGTTAACAGCAATAGTTTCTGAAAGCTTCCTTTATTTCCAAAATAAAGTAATGAGGGAATAACACAGACATGGAACAGCTGATCAGGCAATTGTCCAATTCTGTTTGAGTCCCTAAAATGGGGGTGTATGCATAAGTTGTAGTTCTTACATGGTTCACCTGATTTGGATGTAAACACTTTCAAATTAAAACTGAAAGTCTGCATTTTTATTTCATCTTGTAGACACAAGAACTTTGTTGACGTCTAAAAATGTATGGTCATAATTGTAAAATCTGCCTAAAGGACAATGTACAAGTGGATGAGTAATAAGCCTTAATGTGTAATTCCAATTTTTCTTTCTTCGTTGATGTGATGTGACAGGGGTCAACCAGTTGTAAAACAATGTCCAATTAACTCAAAATGAATGGTAAAATTGGAATGTCATTTTAAGTTCTAGGTTGAAATTTTAATGTGTAGGTGTACTAGGACAGGTACTAGGACAACTCAGTATAAACAGTTCCTACATTTGCATTAATAAGACATTCCTGTGCAAGGAATTTCATCTACCTGGTTCAATGAATCCAGCAAGGCAGGAGAACATCCCTGGAGGAAAAGTCTTCTTTCTCCCTAGTAAGCACTGATTCCCATCTGGGTGAATGACCAGCATGATCACAACAGGATCTGCCCAGTAAAATCGAAACAGCAGCACAAATTATGTCATGGTGGATCTGACAACCATGATTTCTAATAGATAACAAAAGCAATAAGGGAGGTTACTTGCCAACTCTAGGATAACATGTACTGTGGATTCCCTGAAGACTCTTGCAGCCCTCTGACAAGCAGGTTCTCTTGTAACCTCCTTCATCCACTTTGGTCTGGCCTCCACATGTTGGACAAAAACTGTATCGGCTGTGCCACGCAAGAACAGATCTGGCCTGTGCAATTACACCTGTGCATAACCAAAAGTAATTTAAAGTAGGATTTTAAAATGTAAAAAAGATATAAAGAAAATCTCCCAGAGTGGTCTCATGTGAAATTTTTGTGCTGTAAAGAAAATTACAGATTTAGATTTCTGTACACTATAGGTGATAGGAACCACAAGTTGCAAAATCTACAATGCAACTATAGCCAAAATGCAATTAATGCAAAAATATTTGATTAACTACCAAAAATGACCAATGAACCTACATGTGCCTTCTGAGTATTATATCTAATGTTAATAATGGTAAAGTTAACCTGAAAAAAGCTTTCCTCTGTTGTTCTTTTGCCTTACAGCTCTCTGCATCTACCACTCCATCAAGAATGTATGAAAAAGATTTTTTAGACCAAACCCTTATCTTAAACTACCATAGATCCATGTCTCAGGCATTACGCAACATTGACATAATTATGTTGTTTAATAACTTTTTGTGATGTAGCTTTTAGAGGCACTTGAGACATCTGGTTCATATCACTGCTGCTATGTACTCTGCAAGTTTCTCTAGAAAGGAGCATTTCACATCAAACCACTTTGAATGACTCTGTTTATATCTTCAAAATGTTCTCATGCAGAAATTGTGAAAAATTGGCAGAAATGACCCTTCAATTTTACCTTACAGCTTAGTGTTTGCAAAAATGTAATACTCTACACAAATGCACTAGCATGTAAAAATAAAAAATTGCCCATTACTATATCTCCCGGGCATCCTCTTTACAATTCTAAACAGTTTATTGAGAAATTTAATCAAAGATTAATTTAACCCATGTCCCACCTGCTTCATCTTCATTTAGTAATAAAAGTCCTGGCATTGTCCCCTTAAGGAAGAATCTGTTTGAATCTGTGGACCTGAGGCTTTCTGTGGGATTGTCCTGGGTATTCAGAGCAAACCATGCAATAAGTCCATCCTCCTCTTCTGACAGCAGTGTAGAAGGTGAACGTTTTTGCTTCTCAACTCCCAGAAAAACAACTACTGTGTCACTCTTTTTGATTAGTTCATCCACAGAGTCTCTTCTGAGCCTGCACAATTTTAACTTAGGCTTACTATTGTTCACTTCTTCTGGCCCTGATGTAACAAGAGGCTCTAAATTATGAAACAGAAGAAACACAGTCTTTGGAGAGATCTGTTTAGCTGCAAGCCATCCTGAGTCTGTCCTTTTATCACTCCTTCTGTCGAGATACTCTCTATTGAAGTAATTCTCATGATCCATAGCTCCAGTGTGAGGTAGAAGTTCATTAAGGCTGCTGTCCCCACCACTAACCAACAAACTGGCAATGTGTTTGTGACCCCAAAATTTTGCTATATCATGAGCAGTTTGGCCTGACTTGTTCATCAAATCTTTATTACTCCTGTTAAGAACAAAAAGAATGATGACTGACAAAAATTCCTGTATTTTGGCCTGTATAAGTACTTGCATACTTATTTTGGCCTGTATAAGTACTTGTGTACATTTTAAAGGCAATTGCAGCTTTAACTTTTAAGCATGTAACTAAGCATCTAACATTTTAAAACTTACCCCTTTGAAAGTAATAATTTTACCACATCAAAGTGTCCATTTCTTGCAGCTAACATTAAAGCTGTCCAGCCTTGTTTCCCACTTTCATTGAGCAGATGACTGGAGTGAGAAATCATAGCAGAAACTCTCACTATGTCACCCCTGGATGCACTATCCAGGAACTGCTGAACCATCTCATCATTAGCACTCATCTGAGCACTTGTCATGTTCAACTGAGCTAAAATAAAAGAAGAAAGAAAAAAAGAAAGAAAGCATGAAGTAACGGCTTAATAACCAACATCTTGATTAAGACAACTTTACATTAACTTCCATTATAAGTTAAAGTGCCATTGTGATACAGCACACAAAATATACTGTTTTAGGATGGTGTGATTTTGAAGAAGTGTGTGCTATTTAATATTTTCTTTCATCTCATATGATCTCCAAAATGGTGCTGCAACATTTTTTCCATTAGCATTTGAGATCATCTGACACAGATAGTGTAATATAATCGTACTGAATATCTAGTCACACAAAGTCACAGCTGTCATATTCCACAGTGATGTCTGGATTTGGCACAGCTATACAGAGGAATTGTATTTGATATGCTTCCCCTTTCCCCCTTGGGGAGGATGATTGCACAGCTGCAGTGAGTGTTATTGTTAGCTGCAGTTACTACTATGAAATTGCCAAGGCGATTAGTTTAAGGTAAAAGTTTTAACTGTTCCATTAATTAAACTGTTCCTTTTTTTGGCTGTGGGTACACAGATAGGCCATCATCTGAACTTTTTCCATTTAAAACAGCATTAGCATATTTGACATTTAGAAATCAGTGTCGAGAATGTGAGCAACTGGGGAGGTCCACTCGAGGACTTTTTCTCGAGAAGGAGTAAACAAATGTGTTGTGATCTATTTTAAGGCACCACTAGACAAGGTAGGGGTTAATGAAGGGAATACATGCACAGTTTTAGGTTTCCTAGCCGTTCTTTGCAACTGTAGTGATTATTTTCAGTGCTTTCAATACAGTGCCACCCCCCAAAGCTAATGTGATTACATTACTTATTATTTCAGAAAAAAGTAACGTATATATACAACCCCATTTCCAAAAAAGTTGGGATGCTGTGAAAAATGTAAATAAAAACAAAATGCAATGATGTGCAAATCATTTAAACCCTATCTATTATTGAAAATGTTTCAAAGACAACATATCAAAGGCTGAAACTGAGCAATTTTATTGTTTTTTGAAAAATATATGCCCATTTTGAATTTGATGCCAACAACACTTTCCAAAAAAGTTGGGACGGGGGCAACAAAAGGCTGGTAAAGTTGTGTAATGCTTAAAAAACACCTGGTGGTTGACTGGCAACAGGTCAATAACATGATTGGGTACAAAAAAGCATTCCAGAGAGTCTTTCAGAAGTAAAGATGAGGAGGGGTTCACCACTCTGTGAAAGACTGCACGAGCAAATTGTGCAACAATTCAAAAATAAAGTTTCTCAACGTAAAATATCAAAGAACATCTGCTTTTCATCATCTACAGTGCATAATAACATTAAAATTTTCTCCAATTCAGTGAATTTGGAGAAATCTCCGTATGTAAGGGTCAAGGCTGAAAACCAGACGAATCAACATTTGAATTTCTTTCTGGAAATCATGGACACTGTGTCCTTCCGTCTAAAGACCACTCAGCTTGTTATGAGTGCACAGTTCAAAAGCCAGCATCTGTGATGGGATGGGAGTGCATTAGTGCACATGGCATGGGTGACTGGCACATTTATGAAGACACCATTAATGCTGACTGATATATACATGTTTTGGCAGCATTACCCACTGATAACATTTGGCACATTATAAAATGAAAAATACGACAAAGGAGACCCCAAACTGTTGAGCAGCTAAAATCCTATGTTAAGCAAAAATGGGAAAACATTTCACTTTCAAAAGTACAGCAGTCAGTCTCCTCAGTTCCCAAACACTTACAGAGTGTTGGTAAAGGAAAAGGTGATGAAACACAGTGGTAAACATGCCCCCGTCCCAACTTTTTTGAAATGTGTTGTTGGCATCAAATTCAAAATGGGCATATATTTTTCAAAAAACAATAAAATTGCTCCGTTTCAATATTTGATTTATATATATATACATATATATATATATATATATATCTTTCCACTATAACACCAAACTTCCGGAAGTGAATTGATTTTGTAGTTTGTAGTGATTTTGCTGTCTGTAAGTTCTTTTATTTATTTTATTATTGCTGCTCTGTCACCTCTATAGGAGAGATGCTATAATAAATTTCTTTGTACCGGAGTATAATGACAATAAAGATTCTATTCTATTCAATTCCATTATAATATTCTTGCAACAAACTCAAAATTTGAAATGTTAGACTTATATAATAATACAGAATTTTTATAGAATAAAACAATTTCACTTGCCAAGATAACATTTTTGCAGTGTAGGCAGCTGCATTACTTGGGAGCCCAGAGCCTTAACTAATTTAAAAATGTTTAACCAGGGTCTCCATTCCTGTATTTTGCCTACAGAATCACTCAATCCGCCCCTGATTCTACCAGGTTTCTAGACTAGCAGGAATTAAGCTACCTTAGCTCGCTTCTCTCACGCTTTCATTTAGGCAGATATTCAGGTCTCTTTCTGTATGTAATGTAATATATATATATATGAAGTAATAGAAAATAGTGAGTTAAATAGTGATTAAACGTTCAAACCTGATTCCAAAGACGAGACAAACCACTACTCTGTGTAAAGAGTAAGAGCGGAAGGAAGGTGAAAATGAAGGGTTGGCACCATAGATGCACATACCTAGATGCCGCGTTGGGTCCAGCCAGGCACGTCAACGGCACCGCCATTTTAGGGAGGTCAACATCGCTGCTGGACTGCCTTCAGCACCATTACAGAGCGGCAGTTTAAGAAAGATACTGTCCAAAATTATACTATTTCAAGAATATTGCACTCAGAAAGTGGGATAGGATTATATAACGGAGGAAACGCCGTGATCCATGCTCATATGTGTGTGTGATGCGTATTGTTTGTGTGATGTTCATGTGTAGATATGGTCGTGTGGTTGGTGAGGCACAGAGAACCTGTTAATGGGATAGTTTTTCCTCTGGTTTTATATTAAGCTTATTTCATTTAATAGTCTATTCAGGGGATCTTAACTTTATGTAGTAGTTATTTATTTACAATGATGGTTAATGCTTTGTAGCTTGGTAAGTTATAGCATTCCTTAAAACCATGTAGATATTCATAACTTTAGCACCTTACATGAAGCTGAAGTTGGCTTCTTATTTGCCAGCTTCTCGTTCGAATTTCCACCTTAAATGATGCATCAGCCAGCGGCATGTTTGAATTTTCCCGTTCCACCTTAAATGGTGCATCAGTCAGCTTCTTGTTCAAATTTTCTGGTTCCACCTTAAATGGTGCAGCTTCAGGCACCAGAAAGTGACTGCTGCACCATTTAAGGTGGAATGGGAAAACTCGAAGAAGAAGCTGGCTGATAGGAAGCCAAACTTCGTCCTTCTTACTGTATTTATTTCATTTTTATGTGTGTTAGAATTAGAAGTGATTCACACACTGATGGATTTGCTGATGTGTGTGAGTTTGTGTTTCTACTCGCGCTAAACGCGGTTTTTAACGTCAGGTGCAGACTGAATACTTCCTGTTGGCCAGGACGGCTAATTAACACGATAAGTTATTAAAGAAATAAAAGCTACCGAAAGCAGTCCGTGCAACATAGATTAATCCATGTCTGAGGAGTATAACAAAATAAATTTGGTGAAAATCGGTTGGGTATTAAGGAAGTTGTGGCCGATTTAATCCTGAAACTCATCATCTCTCAATAAAAGTGAATTTGTTCACAAGCGGATCTTAACCGTTCCAACATGGCGGACGCGCACACGTATAGCCTCCAATTGAGAACAACCGGCAACGTGGCATCTAGGTATGCATATCTATGGTTAGAACGATTCGCTACAGGCTCTGCCGACGTAAACGTGTGACGTATGCAGGCACGTGACTCGCTCTCAAGCTGCTGCTGTTCGGTACAAGCGCGGCCTCTAGCGGCCAAACGCAGCGCTCAAATAGCAAACATGTACAGCCTGTATGGATCACACTCAGATACACTAAATTGCCAAAAGTATTCACTCACCCATCCAAATCATTGAATTCAGGTGTTCCAATCACTTCCATGGCCATAGGTGTATAAAACCAAGCACCTAGGCATGCAGACTGCTTCTACAAACATTTGTGAAAGAATAGGTCACTCTCAGGAGCTCAGTGAATTCCAGCGTGCTACCGTGATAGGATGCCACCTGTGCAACAAGTCCAGTCATGAAATTTCCTCGCTAGTGAATATTCTACAGTCAACTGTCAGTGGTATTATAACAAAGTGGAAGCGATTGGGAACGACAGCAACTCAGCCACGAAGTGGTAGGCCATATAAAATGACAGTGCGAGGTCAGCAGATGCTGAGGCGCATAGTGCGCAGAGGTCGCCAACTTTCTGCAGCGTCAATCACTACAGACCTCCAGACTTCATGTGGCCTTCAGATTAGCTCAAGAACAGTGCATAGAGAGCTTCATGGAGTGAGTCTCCATGGCTGAGCAGCTGCATCCAAGCTTTACATCACCAAGCGCAATGCAAAGCATCGAATGCAGTAGTGTAAAGCGCTGCCACTGGACTCTAGAGCAGTGGAGACATGTTCTCTGGAGTGACGATGATGGACGAGTCTGGGTTTGGCGAATGCCAGGAGAATGGTACTTGTCTGACTGTATTGTGCCAAGTGTAAAGTTTGGTGGAGGTGGGGTTATGATGTGGGGTTGTTTTTCAGGAGTTGGGCTCGACCCCTTGTTTGGACAATTTCATGCTCCCAACTTTGTGGGAACAGTTTGGGGATGGCCCCTTCCTGTTCCAACATGACTGTGCACCAGTGCACAAAGCAAGGTCCATAAAAACATGGATGAGCGAGTCTGGTGTGGAAGAACTTGACTGGCCTGCACAGAGTCCTGACCTCAACCTGATAGAATACCTTTGGGATGAATTAGAGTGGAGTCTGTGAGCCAGGCCTTCTCGTCCAACATCAGTGTCTGACCTCACAAACGCGCTTCTGGAAGAATGGTCAAAAATTCCCATAAACACACTCCCTTCCCAGAGGAGTTGAAGCTGTTATAGCTGCAAACGGTGGACTGACATCATATTAAACTCTATGGATTAAGAATAGGATGTCACTTGTTTAATTGTTTAAAATAGTGGGGAACATTTTATTTGTTTCAAAGATTTCAAACTTTCTCACATATAGGCTATACAATAATCAGAAAATAATCGGCGTAAAAATGAAAGAGCAATTTTTAACAAGTAACAGTTATAGAGCAAATAAATGAAGCAATACATAAATGTATTTCAGGAAGAATACGTACATTTTTTTAAAATGATAACAACGTTAACCACTGGTTATAGTCAAATGTACAAAAGTCAAATTAAACTTAAAAAACTAGTAATATGTCATATCCAATGAATATTGAGGGGCAGTGAGATAATATGACACAAAGTGTTAAAATGAGGAAGACAAGTAAGGGTGTTGTTATTTAACACATCACTTTGTAACAACACCAACAACAATAATAATAATAATAATAATAATAATAATAATCTGGATGGTACAATGGCTACAGGTTCCAAGTACATTCTGAACATTTAAGCACTTTCATTTCTTGCAGCTCTTCAGATCATCTACCTACCGACTACTTGCCAAATGTTAAAATGTAAAATAAATAAATGAATAAATAAATAAACTGGTATATGGAGGCTGGAAAACGACTGAATCTGTGTTTAGCTTCATTAAACATCATTAAATGATTTAAGTAATTGTAAGTTCATTAAGTGATTTAATTAATATAGTATGACTCAATTTGTCTGTCCAAGACAGGTCTAGTTATTGTGAAAATGTACCGTAAATGTATTTATTATGATTGTACCCAACTGAGAATTTAAAAACACGGCAACTCTTTGTAGAACTGAAACCTTTACCCACAGTAATGTTTTTTCTAATATTTACAAATCTAGAGGAGCCAACAAATCATTTATTAACCGGGTCAGAGCAAAGACCTCCTCACCAGCTAAAATCTGAAAACCCAGACAGGTCTTTTCAAATCCCTTTATCAGGACAGAAGAATCATTTAGGACTTTTGATGGAGAAACCTTTTATCTGTGATGACTCTGTCCTCAGAAACAGTGCAGAGAGGCCAACGTGTTCTGTTTCGCCTAGTCAACAGACAGCACATGTTTCCCAATGGTGAGTCTATATATGCCCTTTTATATTCTTGCATTCTTTCATTAACATGTGACATAAAACACAGTTAACAAATTCCTTACTGGCAAAATTGGTGCAAAATTGATGAAGAAACAGTTTAAATGGGTAAATAATGCCAACATGTTGCTGTGAAAAGTCTTATCTTGTATCTACAAAGAGCACCAGTAGAACACAGTCTACAGCACTATGTTTACTTTATGAAGGACAGAGGGGACTTTGCCTTGTGTCTTGTGTCTGTCAGCAAGCACAAAAGTTCATGAAGGACAGACAAGGAATTGGATATCAAAGCACTATATTGGTTAAAATGGACAAATTCATGAAAAATTCCCTCCGTCTGCACTGTGTGCACTGTAGCTGGATTCATACTGTCCCCTACAAAAAAGATCTATACAGTCGTATGCAGAAGTTTGAACACCCCAGTCAAATTATGTTTTGTTGAATTAGTTAACATGCAAATTAGTTAAGATGTCATTTACAGGCATTTTTGACAAATTTAGTGCCCATTTTTTATTTATTTGCTGAGTTTAACATTTTGGAAAAAAATAGAACAGAAAATATAAAATATGCCATACTTTTTGCATTTTATTTTCCCCAATATGTTAAATTCAGCAAATACATGGTAATTGCACATTACAATGTGCAGAAGTGTGTTCTCTATAGAAGAAGTGTTAACTAATTTTCACTAAGAAAGTCAACAAAAACATATTTGACCATAAGCTCTGAAACATTTTGCACATGACTGTAGTATATAAAACTGAGATTTCTACTTTTATAACAATTTATCATAATTTTGCTTCCATACTATTTTCCTGTAGTAGTGTTTTAGAAGTCTTTACTGTAAAACATTTTAGTGTCTTAAGTAAAGTAACTGTGTCGCAATACAATTTTGAGTGGTTTAAACTTTAAATCACGTGTAAAACGCAGATTCTGTTTTGTTTTATTTTGTTCTGTTAAAATAATAGTTCAATTAACTACAAAATATCCACTTATTTTACTTCCTTTTTTAAGAAGCTGGTTGTTTGTGTAGTTTCCTGTAGCAACCTAAACTGTACTGTAAGACTCAGGCATCCTGTAGAAACCCTGTAGTGGCTTACACACTTCAAAAAGATGGCTCTTCAAAGGTTCTTTAGTAAAGGCAATGGTTCGAACGAGTAGTTCTATGTAGAGCCGTTTCATGCTTAAATGGTTCTTTACATGGTGAAATGATTCTTCAGATTGATGGAGAATTGTGTTGTATATGGCCATTTTCAAAAATGTTCTTTACCAAATACAACACATCCTCCGTCAAATTTCAAATTTCACAACGCGAACAACCATATACGCATGGTTCTCTATAGAATGAATGGCTCCAAACAGCACTGTTGCCTTTACTGAAGAACCTCTGAAGAACTTTTTAAGTGGTTTTCATTCTTTTTCATCAGGGGTCACTTGCATGTCTTAAGCATTCGCTTCTACAGCTCTTTCTGCAGTCTGTCAGTGAGGGTTCAGTGAAGACTGCAGACCTGGCTCAGTGGTCAGTGGCTATCCACGCCGTTGCGAGTAGGCTACAGTGCTAACTCCTCAGGAATTAATTAATGGATGCGTGACGTAGCCTGAGTTAACTAAGCCAATGTGTCAAACTGGGTGAACTCGATAGAGAACGAGAGGTGATACAGAGCCAAGACTGAGAGACAAGGCGAAGTGAAACGCATCAAAAGAGCCACCGAACAACAGTTATCACAGTTATCGTTATTACAGCTAAAAGCGTTAGATAACGTTCACAGTTAGCAGTTTCGTCGCAGCTGCTTGTAAGACGCGATACCTTTCAGCAGGAAGTGGCCAACGGACTGAACACAGTGTGTATGGAAGGTAACGACGTGTGTAATACAGCTGAAAGCGTGTTCAGTCTGAACTGACCGTTAATAGACTGTTTTTTTTCTTTCCATGTTTCAGCTTCCAGACTCAGGGGTTCGTTAGTTTAGGCAGTGGTTCTGTTTAGAACAATGAGTTCCATATAGAACCATGTACATACTAAACGGTTCTTTGCATAGTGAAAGATTAATGTTGTATAGGGTTCTATATGAAACAGTTTTGAAAAAGGTGCTATAAGCACCAAAAAGTGTACTTCTGTTGTTACAATGTCAAGCTTGTAACAACAGCAGAACCCTTTTTGGTGCTATATAGAACCATTTCCAAAAAGTCTTTTTTTTTATAGAAGCATATACAACACACTCTTAAAAAAGATGGTTCTTAAAGGATTCTTTAGTAAAGGCAATGGTTCTGTTTAGAACCATGAGCCATTTCCATGGTGAAGTTCTTCAGAATGGAGAATGCGTTGTATATGGTTCTATATAGCACCAAAAAGCTTTCTTCTATTGTTACAATGTCAAGCTTTAAGAATAGAGGAACTCTTTTTGGTGCTATATAAAGATTCTATATAGATCCATATACAACACATTCTCCATCAATCTGAAGAACAGATTCACCATGCATGAAATAGTTCTATATAGAATTGCCTTTACTAAAGAAGAAAAACTTTCATCTACACTTACTAAAGAGTTAAAGATAAAAGTTGAGCAAATTCTGATCACTGAGTTTTACTGTTTTAAGTATGTTTTAAGATTGAATTGAAGGTTAAAGTTCCATTCTTTTTCCTGTCATTTTCAGCCACGATGCTGAAAATGGGGCAGAGGAGAGATCAAGAAAAATGATAAAGTTAGATGCAGCTTTATCAATGGATGCCGAATCTGAAGTGTTGGGAAGGAGAAGAAAGCCAACACTAATTAGGTAAAAGCACCATGACTGTATTGTCATGTTATGAATAGGTAATATGAGTAAGTGGGCAATATGACAATATTTATCTTCATTGTACTGAATTATGTCACAGTGCTTTTCTAATCATATCGTAGATTTTGGATTTAAAAACAGCTGCATGTTCGATTGGAGAGAGAGCATAACTGGTCCTGTTTAACTGTATTTAGTGCAGTATGTGAAAAGTTGTAAATAGCTTTTGTCCATTTTCAAATTGAAAATAAGTTAACACATCCTCCACAGGGAACACACTTAAATATGACATTTTCCTGCTAATCTTAGTGCACAATTTCTATTTTTGCTGAGTTTCAACACATTGGAAAAATGTGTTAAAATTCACTCATTATGGTAAAATTCAGCAAATAAACAGTAATTGTGAATTACAAATCAATAAAACATTTAGGTTGACTAGGTCCATCTAAACTTTTGCATTTGGCCATATATATTGTTTATTGTGTTATTGTATTTTTTGCCATATTGCCCACTGTATAAGAATATGTAATGGATGCTTTTTCAACACTTTATGTTCTAAGTAATACCTATGCAAATACGTTTTTCATTGATATCATGTTGTAGGTCCAAAACATTTGACCCTTCATTATTGACACATGTCCAAAGTGACACAGAGTCAAAGACCGAAAGGAAGAAGCACCACTCTTATCATGTTAGTGACTTTGTGTTTTATATTGTGTTCGACAGTTTTAGATGTTTCCTGTACAGTTGATATTAATGTACATTGTTATGCACCGGTGTGGATTAGCAATGTTTGAATCTGTTTATGTGATTTTTCAGTTTCCCCGGACGAATTCCCAATATCACAAAATTTTCAAAGATATCAGCGAGAATGAGCAGTTGAAACAAAGTAAGCACACCAAAATTAAATTGATAGAATTGAATCTATTTTCATGCTCTCTATCTTAACTAATCAGTAAGTGAGGCAATATCCAGCATGTTTTTTCCCCACAGGTTACACTTGTGCCTTGCAGAAAGACATTCTGTACCAAGGGAGGCTTTTTGTGTCTGATAACTGGATCTGTTTCCATTCTAAAGTCTTTGGCAAAGACACTAAGGTATGCATGCCCTCTACAGCTAAAATAAATACTGGAACCACAAAGGAAATCAGAGTCCCCTGTGATTGATATTTGTGATGAACCAAGTCTTTATTTCCTTCTTTCATTTCCAGATCGCCATCCCAGTTTCATCTGTAACGGTTATAAAGAAAACAAAAACTGCCATCTTAGTGCCGAACGCACTGGTTATCACCACAGCACAAGAGAGGGTAATATTGTATAACGCTCTAAGAAAACCTTGTTTCTCCATTTTTGTCGTTTTTCAGTTTTTGACATAATTTGAAAATACATGTTGCCCTTTACATTGTGTGCAAATTTCATGATGAATGGACCAAAAGAAACGGCCCAAAATTACTTGGAAAAAAGTCTGATTCTATTGACTTACATTAAAAGTAAAGTATTTTTTTCCTTCTCCTGTAAAGTCATTATTTTGGAGATACAAGGTTTTCTTCCAACAAGGCTTAACTGTTATAGTTAGTTAACAATACATTTTATACATCATCTAATAGATGTTTTATTAACTTTACAGTATGTCTTTGTGTCATTCCTGTCCCGAGACACCACGTACAAGGTTTTGATGTCAGTTTGCATACATCTGGATGTGAGTTTCTGACACAGTCCAGGTTGAAAGTTCCTTTTTAATCCTTTAGTTTTACATCTCTGCTTTCTATAAAGGCAGTTGCTAACATCTTGTGTTGACTGCAGGACAAGTGTCTGGGAAGCAGCCCCATCCCCTCTCCTACAGACAGCAGCTACAGAGTGACTCCTTCTGCGCTTCCTATGGTGAGTGTACATTAACTTTTAACCATGTGTGAAATAGAGATGTGTGAGTGTGAAGAACCTTTTAAAGGTTTAAAGAACCTTCATGTAATGTTTTTCACGGAACCTTTCCATTATGTGTAGGTTCTTTAAAATTTCAACAGGTTCCTCACATCTTCACACTCACACTTCACATTGACAAAACAAAACTGTTTCAGGGAACGACAAATGGTTCTTCTATGACAGCTGTAGATCTACACTTTCAGGAAAAAAGGTACTAATCTGTCCCTGGGGCAGTACCCCTCTTGTCACTGTGGTGGTACCCTCAAGGGTATATCTCAGTACCTTTAGTCAAGGAACATAATTGTACCATAATCCATTGATATTATATTTTCTAAGTTGTATTGACTCCACACACCCTGTCTCATCTCCAGGCTTTTTATTTTATTGCTCTGTTTTAAAACATTGGGTTATGAAAATGTACGAATATATACTTTTCACCTGGAAAAACTTATTTATGGTACGCAATTAAACCTTAAAACCACTGTTGTACCTTTAAGGGTACATTTACACTGTTTGTACCCTGATGAATGAAAAATGTACCTGCACAGAACCTTTATTTCTAACAGTGTTAACAGACTTTAGGAGACTTTTATTTAAGTACAGTTAGGCCAAATAGGGACATGAGTGAGGAAAAACCTGTAGAAAAAGTAAACCTGTAGAAAAAAATAAATAAGGCGTTGTCCTCAAAAGAACAGTGGTTATATATATATAAAATGTATGGATTTCTTTTTGTCCTTTTATTGCTATCATTGCAGTTTTTAAAGTATAGGACTGGCAGCTGTTTTGACATTGATAAAAATATCTGATCTAACAAGTATCTCAATAATTATCTCAAGCCATTAGAAATCTGTATACGTGTGCTGATGAGTCTCATGGGCTCTGCTCTGTGTTGTGAGGGCATGCAGTCTGCTTTTGACTTTCAAGCATTGTGGTCTTTATTATATCCCACCTATACACTTTACAAAATGCATCCCCCTAGTTTTGACTTCTCAATGCTATCAAACTGAAAGCTCCATTCACAAGAAAATCTTGTCTTTGTGGGACGTTTAGCCACTGGGTGATCTTGCATTGCATCCATTTTTGTAGCCAGTTTATATGTCTGCAGGCTTTAATTTGATAGCAGTGGATTAGTCAGTAACTCTGGGTGCAGTCCAGATAATTAGCCCCACCTTGGCTGTGATGACACTCTGCAGCACACCGGCAGTTTGTGAAATTTTGTGAACCTCTGTGAGATTTATGTTTATAAACACAGCAAAGGGAAAAAAGGGAAAAAGCAAATGGAAAAAGGTGAGTCTCACGGGTAACCATGAGACTTAAATTATATGAGTGTCAACTGTATATCTGCTTAATTTAGTATCACATTAGTAGTTTTGTTTTTTTTAACAGGATTTCTCAGCAGATCTGTCCGATCTGGATGGCCCAGTAGTTCAGAGGAGACAAGAAATGGGGGACAGCAGTAGCTCAGACTCTCCAGATTCACCAGAGTATGAGAAAATCCCAGGTATGTTTTTAATCAGATTTCAGAATTACACTATTTTTTTCAGATTTCTGCAAAATGTAATGGTTGAGATGAGAGCAAAGTCATTCAGAGTGGTTTAACTATAGAGAAACTTACTGAGATTTCTTTACAGTGGTGGTGATAGGAACCAGAAGTCACAATGTCTACAACACAAATATAGATTTTATTTTATTTGCCATACAAACCACTAGTGAGCCTAAAAATGTCTCCTGAGGTTTAATATGTAATGATGATAATGGAAAAATAGTAATCCAAAAGCAAGAATGAATGAATAATGAATTACTTATATGATTTGTCTATATGAAATGTTTTTTTAAGCTATTATTGTGCATGGAAAAAAGTGATGCATTTATTTTACTTGATTCAAATACATAATTTCCTTATGTTACCAAAATATGTTAAACACAGTTTTGTCTTTCACTTTACTTTCCGAAACAGTTGTATTGCTGTATTTTTTTAGTCATGTGAAAATGATGGACAGATTGAGGTATGTACAGAAGAAAAAGGACACGTAATTTTTATCACTTTAATACAGTAACACTATTTTATTATTTATTTTTTGCCACCACAATAAAGTCTCTGGGTCTTATCTGGCCACCACATTCTAAAAGTTCTAGCTATGCCCCTTAAAATAGCATTCTGTGCATGTTGCTTTTAGAGCCATTAAATGCTTCAGACGTCTGGTCCTATCACCGCTATTGAGAACAGTTCTGACACAGCAAGCTTCTCTGGCATTGAGCATTTCACATCAAACCACTCTGAATGATATTTACATCTTAATGGTTTAATTATGCAGAAATTTAGAAAAATCAGTAGAATTCCTCATTAAGAACAGATATTACTGGAATAGTAAACAGAACACAGCAAGGTTTAGATGAATAAAATAATTATTTTACATTGTAATTTTTATGTAGAGTACCCAAAACGTTCTCAAGTTTTTCTGAATGTGGTGAAACAGGACAGTGCCTCAGACTCTCACCCACAGCAAGCAAGTAAGACCAATCTTCATTATAACTCACATATTACAAAGGAATATTAACCAAACGCAGTGTTTTGTTGAGATGTCTTTTTTGTCCATCCTTAAGATCATGAACAGAAAGTGCATGATGTAAAATCACTGAGACCAAATTCACTTAACATTCTTCTGATGGTCTACCTATTTCTGTGAGTCAACCTTTGTATATTTCATAGCTTCTGTTTAATCTATAGGAAACATTGATCTTTTTTTTTTACTTTGTTCTGTTCCTACAGAGTCTGTGTTTTAGTCCTGTCTTCGTGTTACATGGCTTTCAAAATAATATCTCTGGAACAGAAGCTAACGTCTCTAGGTTCCATGACGGAATTTTCTCACAATGGGTGAGGTCAATACAAATCAGTCAGCCTACATTCTTAAATAAGATGGTTCTTCAAGGGTTCTTTAGTAAGGGAAAGGTTCTATTTAGAACCATTTCATGTCTAAATGATTCTTTGCATGATGAAATGGTTCTTCAGACTGATGGAGAACATGTTGTAGATGGTTCTATATAGAACCTTTTTTGAAAATGGTTCTATACAGCACCAAAAAAGGTTATTCTATTGTTAAGATGTCAAGCTTGTAAGAATAGAAGAACCTTTTTTGGTAATATAGAACCATATACAACACATTTTTCATCAGTCTGAAGAACCATTTCACCATGCAGAGAACCATTTAAACATGTAGTGGTTCTATATAGAACCTATGGCTCTAAATAGAACCTTCCCTTTACTAAAGAACCCTTGAAGACCCTTTTTTAAGAGTGTAGTTTTCATTTTTATACTGGAAAGTAAATTGTACTGTGCAGTTCGGACAATGTGTGACTTCTCAGTTTCAGAGATGAGTATCACAGACTATACCCTGAGGATACTGCTGACATCATCTCTATTCTATCAATGAACCTTGTGAAGCTGGAAAAGGTACATGTTTTGTACATAATTTGTGGATGTTTTGTTATCATATCCCAGGTTTAAGATCTAGAACCATATTCACGGGGCTAGCTCTGAATCCAAAGATAGCATTTCTTAATCAAACATTTATTGTAACTGAGCCGCTCTTTGGACATACTGACGTAAAATGAGCTCACGTCTTGAAGAACTGCCCACAGAGTATCAGCTCTCATGCACGTCACAAACACCTTTGTTTACAGTCTTAAAATAAAGGTGCCAAAAAGGACACCAAAGAACCACATTTGGTTCCTTATAGAACCTTTCAAAGGATGGTTCTATAGTGAACCATTTTTGAAAATGAGATGTGTGAGTGTGAAGAACCTTCCTAAAGTTTGCAGAACGTCCACATAGTGTAAAGGTTCTAGGAAGAACTCTTTGTGTAGAATATGTACTTTATGAAAACATTCTTTAAATCTTGAAAAGGCCCATCATGCTCAGAAATCCCTTTTCAGACATTGTTCTTTAGGGAGCCAAGAGTGGATCTTTTATGGCAACCCACAAAGAACTCTTTGGCACCTTTTTAAAGAGAATTCCTCTTCTTTGCACCATGCATAGAGGAACCGCTTTGTTTCCCTAAAGAACCTTTCAGTGGATTGTTCTATAGTGACTGTAAAGAACCATTTTAAAGTAATGTAAAGGTTCTAGGACAAACTCTTAAATTGTGTATAACTTTTAAATTATTTGAAGGTTCTTTAAACATTTTTTTTTCAAACGTGGTCCTATAACTCAAGACAAGGTTATGATAAACATGAAAACTATCACACCCATGTTTGCACCTGAAAAGATATTGATTTCTTAAAACCAGTGTATCTTTGGGAAATTTGATATGATGGATACAACACTGACAAAATGACCAAAGCAGTGATGCTTTCTAGCAACACAGCTGAAAAATGAAACACAGTGATGATTGTTAAGGTTGCAAATGTAAATTCTAAAAAACAGTGCAGCCTTTGTTGAGAAGTGGTCTTTCTTTGTTCTTCAGATTCAGAGAAACCTCCAGAAACTACTGGAGGAAACCTAATGACGTTAAAATGTAAACCATTCGTCTGCAATGGCATAATACAGACTCAAGCAAAGGGAGCCCAGATGTCAACAACAGACTTACAAAGGACAAAAACATGGTATAAGTTACAGTGAGTGAGTTCCTAAAGTATGTTTTCACTGTGTTTATACATGTTTCACTCTAAGACATACAGAATACTGTGAAAACTCTTCAAGATATCATTTGTCTTTTTTACAAAGCCAAGTAGCTGCTGGTGGCTGCATTACGCAAACACAAGAGCTTGGTTATCGAGAGCCTGATTAATTATTGATCTCAGTAATGAAGTAATCATGAAATAAAGATTAGCTGGTCTGGTGTTTTCTTTTGGTGCTAAAGTCATGAATGTGTGTCATTTATTGCTGAATTGTTTTGACAACTGCATCAATTGTGCTTAAGCCTAACAAAATAGAGTATGAGGTTTTTTTCTTCAATATCAGATTGGGAATGTATGTAATCGATGTTGTAAAATAAACTTGTATTCAGGAGACTTCAAAGTCATGCATATGTCATGTGTGTACATAACATATGGGTAAATGATTAATTTCATGAAATGTGTTCACTTTTTGGATATTATGTGCCTTAAGTTAAAATAAATCTCAGTACATGTGATATGTTATGGATGCCTCTGCATGAGATGTTTTTGAAATGCTTTTGTGCAGTGTAGAATATGTGGAATGTGTTCCTGTGTGGGCGGGGTGTGAAGGCAGGCACAGCCAATGATGATGCCGTCTCTTCCTCGTGATGCTGATGACACAGTACATGGTTTTCAGAACAGCACTCGGTCATCTATGGCTTTCATATGGAAATCAGAAGCTATGAGCAGCATGCCCTTTAAAAAGCCACTCTTTAGTAAAGGGGGTAGTGCTGTATAGAACTGTGACAATGTGTGATCATTCTTTGCATGGTTAGATCATTCTTCTCTATAATGGAAAAATCTGTTGAATGTAGTACTTTAAGGAACTTAAAAATAGTTTTATATACCACCAAAAGGGGTTGAGCTATTGTTATGTGCCATCTCCTCTCCTCTTCTGTTATAGGTCAAAGAATCCTGATTCTATTGTTGTCACCCAAAAACTGACTTTCCAGGTTTATATCAGTTATGTAACAACATTGTCAAAGTTCTGATGATTTTGAAATGTCAACACAAAATTGCAAAGAACATTTATTAAAATGTTATTGCTTGTATGAGTCTTTGCTGATATTGTAATGCAGATTTTTGCTTAGTGTTGGTTGCTCTCAGTACAAAATGGAAATGCTGTAATAATTCTGTTGCAAAGAAGAATACCATAGTCAAATATGGCCATTTCAGGTTTCCTTTAAACATCCAATATGTTCATTCTGTTACAAGTTCTGTACATTTTAACCCCTTTCTGCAGGCCTCCTAATGACCATTCTGCTGACTGAATGGAAATCAACTCATCTGATATTTTTATTAATCAAATAAAATACACACACAAACATTTTCTAAGCCGCTTATCCTTCTGGGTCGCGGGGGGGAGCTGGAGCCTGTCCCAGCAGTCAATGGGCGGAAGGCAGGAAACACCCTGGACAGGTCGCCAGTCCATCACAGGGCAGACAAACAGACATATACATTCATACACACACTCACACCTAGGGGCAATTTAGCATGTCCAACGGGCCTGACTGCATGTCTTTGGACTGTGGGAGGAAACCGGAGTACCCACGCAGACACAGGGAGAACATGCAAACTCCACACAGAAAGGACCCTGGTCGCCCGGCCGGGAATCAAACCCAGGCTCTTCTCACTGTGAGACAGAATCTGAAACAAAAACACTCACAGCCATTTTTGCCTGTAATTTTAGCATCCTATTACATCCTATTACATCTTCCATACATCAAGTATATCAATTATAGTCAAGTACAGCTAATATAATAAATACAGTGAACATTAAGAGCCATGACTGGTGGTTCTTTTTAAAAAGTGGTGGTTTTGTATTCTAAGTTTTGAGGTCCTTTGATTTGAAGCCCAAATGCTGCCCTCTGGTGGCTGAATCTGGTTTAAAGTTCAGTTGTTTTATTAGCAGTGGATTTTAGTTTGTAAAATTTGCCTTGTTCACCTCTAAATGTGCTGCACAAGATCACTAATTTCCAGATAACTATTTTTCCCACAGTGTGACATAATGTAATCTAACCTACACACTTAAAAAAGATGGTTCTTCATTGCCTTTACTAAAGAACCCCTGAAGAACCATCTTTTTTTAAGTGAGTACAGCATTTTTCAGTATCCATACTGTTTAAAACATTTAAACATCTGCTTCTCATACAACTACATGAACACCATTGTTCAGCGCACAATATTGAATATTGTTCATGTTTTTCCAGGTCATAATCATGGCATAGCTGATATCTGTTCAGGATCCCTTTCAGTTCTGTATTGCAAAGAGTCAAAGAGTGAAAGGCGGTGTTGTGCTCTATGGTAATGTGGACGCATGTCATCTCCCCTCTTTACAGAAAAACAATTGTTTTTCCTCCGACTTGGAATGAATGCAAATGTGAGAGAACTCGGGAAAGGTTCAGTGGTTTCTTCCGTTCTGATATTGATACGACATTAATTATTTGTTTAAGTAGACAGCAACAATAGAATGAGTTTTAATGTGTTGTAGGCTCAAACTCTTTGTGCTAAAAATCAACCTTTGTGATATCCATTAGCTAAAGTTAGTTGGTGCTTTAACTTTAAATAAATGTGTATAATGCAAACTGTTGTTCAGTTAAATAAACTAACTCGAGATCTTGTGATATTTGTCATTATCACAAAATGGAAGTTGTTTTATTTACAGCATTTGTTTACAAAAAGCTTTGCATTCTTAGCAATTTTGTTAGTTTCTGTTAATCTACTCTTACTTCTGTAATTTTATAAATATAATTCTCTTTGCAAAACGTTATTTTTGTGTCACAGCATACTCTCACTTCTAAATGTTTTTGTGATTGTCACCATGATGGTGTTTTGTGTTCAGGTTTACCAGTTTATCCTAGCAATGAATGCTAACAGAATGGCAAATACGCATTAAACTATTAGAGAAAATTTGATTCAAATTTAACTAATTCAAGAGCAAGGAGTTTAAAAAGTAGAGCACTGTCAGCTCAGAGGAAAACACTTATAATTATTGGTCTGTTTGAGTTAACCTTACACTCTTACCAAAGATGGTTCTTCAGGGGTTCTTTGGTAATGAAAATGGTTCTATATCGAACCATAAACACACAAAGAACCCTTTGCATGATTAAAAGCACCAAAAAGGGTTCTGCTATTGTTATGATCTCAAGCTTGTAACAACAGAAGAACAGAATAGCAGGTAAACTTGCTGCAGATGTGTGGATCACTGAAAAAAATAATAAAGTAACTATAACTCATATACAAAATTATATATGTTAAGCTCAAACCTGTTAAGTAACTTAACTGATTTTTTTCAAGGCAACATGTTTTTTTTAAGTAAAGTCAATAAATTTAAGTTTACAGTGCTGATTTACCTTTGTTATGTCCCTATAATGGCATACATATCTCAGGATCATGAGAAAACAACATTTGTTATGTTGTGATAATGGTTTAAAAAACATAAGATCTCGAGAAAACAAATGAAAATAACTGGTCATCATGGACAAACAGAATAAAAACATGCAAATGCATGACCCTTTAGGGCTTCCTTTTATTATGGAACCCTACAGAGCCCTGCTGGAGACATCCTGTATAAATAAAAAATAATGTGTGGCCACAACTTAGTATGGCATGGGAACGAGATAATAAAGTCATGGTCATGACTTACTAAGGTGTAGGAATGAGATTCTAATGTGTGGCCACAACTTAGTAAGGTGTGGGAATGAGATAATGTGGTCTTGACCACTACGGAATAAGGTATGATCTCATTACCACACCTCACTAAGTTATGGCCAAGACTTAATTATCTCATTCGCACATCTTATGAAGTCATGGCCATGCATTGGGATCTTGTTCAAATGTGTTAATATGGTGTGACCATGCATTATTTTTATTCATACAGGATCTACAGAGCCCTGCTGGTGACATAAGCAAAAATAATGCGTGGCCATGACTTAGTAAGGCATGATCTCATTCCCACGTCTTACTAAGTCATGGCCACAACTTAATTATCTTGTTCCCATGTCTCATTAATCATGGCCACGCATTAGAATCTCGTTACCATGCGTTACATCAGTGTGGCCACGCATTATTTTTATTTATACGGGCTGTCACCAGCAGGGCTCCATATCTAATGGAAACGTATTAATTATTGGAGCAGCAGACTGAGATCTCAAAATCGATCTAAAAAATGACTTTCTGAATTTGTTCCGATCACGTCAATTCCTTAATCAAAGCGAAGCAAAGCAAAACGACAGTTTGAACAAAAGCAGTGTTTTTAGCAGTCCATATCTTACAATGGGTTCAAATCCAGCTCTGCTCTGTTCCACTTTTGCCGTGTATCTGTCCGTTTGCGCGGATGAGGAGTTGGCGCAGTCTGGACTCTCTCTGCCAAAGTTCCTAACAGGACAGTCACGAGTTTGTGAGTTACGTCGGTCCTCTATGGTGGACAGTGTCTGTGTAGGGGGGTGGGGTGGTTGGATGGGGGGCAGAGACATTGTAATTAGAAATGACGTGGTGAGTGGAGCCCGTTTTTCTCCGCTTGTCAGCGGCGAAGATGCGCGCAAAACCGCGCCAAATTTAGACTTCCAGCAGCGCGTATAAGCGGCCGGCGGCTAATTATCAGCCTGCTCGTATTTCACAATGTCAGACCCGTCCTCATCACCTCCGCCCGGACAGAAGCCCGCTCTGAAGTCCACACAGAGCCGGTTTCAGGTGGACCCGGTGGCAGAGGCAGCGGCAGCGGCTGCGGCTGCAAGCGGAGCTCCCAGAACTCCTCCAAGAGCGAGGTCCTCATCGGCAGGCAGGACGTCCGAGGGCACTGCTGGTGGCGAGGAGGCCAAAGGTCGATTCCGTGTGGTGAACTTTCTGGACCCCTCAGGAGCTCCTGCTGACGGAGGGTCTGATGCAGCGTTCAATGGGGACACGGTGAGGAGCGAGGCCAGCCTGCACTCTTCCACAGGGGGGCTCAGCCACTTCTCCGACACCCACTCCAGCACCTACTACCTGCGCACCTTTGGCCACAACACCATCGATGCCGTCCCCAACATTGATTTCTACCGGCAGACGGAGGCGCCTCTGGGGGAGAAGCTCATCCGGCCGTCGCTGTCCGAACTTCATGATGAGCTGGACAAAGTAAGTACACAAGTTATTCTCAGTGTGAGTCTCTTCTTCAGCTTTAATCCGTTTGTTTTTGATTACTGCTCTTACTTTCTAGTGCTGCAGTCTATAAAAATGGATAAATAATGGGCTTGTTTTTAGACAGCACACATTAAAAATAGTCCTCAGTTAGGACATCTGGTCATTCAGTTGTTCTGCTCTTTACATGTGTATCTTTTCATTTATTTATCATCATGCATGTTTGTTCTCACTTGAATGGGCTGTGTGATGTCAGAGACTTTACCCACACACTTGCCCGTAGACAATGGTCTTTCTTACCAAGCCCACTCCCTGCGGCACCGTGGACGCTTGGTCGGAGCGCGGGAGCCCATAACAATAACCCAATGTTTGACCACACGCCTCTGTCAATGGCCTAGTGTCCCTTTGCTGTGGACGGAGCTGTGCAGTGCTCTCCTGGGGAGACACTCTGAATTGTTTAGGGTGGGGGCACGGCGTTAGGTCCGCTGAGTCACATGTGATCTGTCAAGATGTAACAGATATGTAGACTGAATAGGCTAATACATACCGCATGCAAGCACATACTGTCTACTGTAGGCTCCTGTCACTATACCACATACTACATCCTATATTGAAAAAAAAAATTAATTACCACTTTGCCATATTTATATACAATCATATATACAATGTTGATAGAAATATTACAAAATATTCACCAAAAGGTGTATTTTTTCAATATTTCAAGAATTTTGTGAGCAACATTTCATGATTGAACTGATAAATAATATACTCTTGTATATTATCTGTGTACAGTATGTTTTTGTCAAGTTATTTACTTTAGAATTTGATAATCACTTTTAAAATATAATGAATTCTGCATATAGTTATAGTTGTAATTATATTACATCTTAATTCTTTACACTGTACAACTTCTTCAGTCATTTCAGAATCTTCTTAAGCTCTGTTTGTCATTCTGGACATGTCTAACTTTTCTTATTTTCTATTTTCAGATTCCTAGTATCCTACTAACTATTCGAAACCTGTGAAGTTGCACACGGCTAACATATTAGAATAAGAATATTAATTTATCCTCAACCAAAACTTGTTTTCCATTATTTAAAACAGTGGGCCTCATTCACCAATATCTTCCTAATGTTTTTCTTAAATTTGTTCTTGAGAAAGGTCCTAAGAAAAAATTTACGTCAGATTCATGACGTGTTCTGGAACCGCAGCATTGTTGACACCTTTGCGCTTTTGAGTGTGCGTATATTCAGTTTTTATCTAAGAACAAATCCCAACTAAGAAAACATTGGTGAATGTCAGAATCTTCATGACAACTGCGTAAGTGGGTTTTAAGAAGAAATTTCTTCTTAAAAATAGTTGGTGAATGAGGCCCATTGATTCCAAACTTTTTAACGCTAGTGTACTGTCAAAGTGCTATGCAACTGTAAGATCTTGCCATAATCCTTCAAGAAAACCACAGATGTACCCAAGAAAAACAAGAAGACCAAGTAAAGCAAAAGGACTGATGTAAACTGTCTTAATGGCACTCTCTGACAGTGACCACTAAGTGCCTGGAAAGCCAGATATAAATTGCACTATGTGAGACTCCCTTCAACACTTTGCCTTTCGTACCACTTTTCTTTTCTTAATAGGTCAGTTGATGATGCTGTACTTTTCTTGACAGCTCTAAGTGGTCATAAGACTCAGGAATCTGTGCAACTTTGTCTGCAACGTCCTGACATACTGAAAACTGGCAACATCTCCTTTACAGTGAGGCTAATTGCTGGAACACATCAACGTAGAGTCCTCAGAATGAACTTCTTGTTTATTTTTGGTTTTGTAGCCATCTATAACAGCGACCTTGGTATTACAATTGCAGATGATTCTGTGACTGCTGAATTGTTCTATCACAACATTTAGCCTGCAGACAGGGCAATTTGGTAGTGTGATAACAACTTGCCCCTCAGCCAAACTAAAGAACTGATTGTGGGCTTCAGTAAACCCTTTGAGAGTCAACAGTGGCAAAGCAGTGGAAATTATTAGCTGCTTCAGGCTTTTTGCCTGCAGTTCAGCACCAACCTGTCTTGTTGTAACCTGTAGCTATTCTAAAAAATGCACTACTGTGCTATATGTCTGTAAATGTGAACTGCACGACAATGTGTCATAACAGTGCCATCACAAGATGCACTTATAAGTTACTTGGTTTGCTCTACGTTGTAAATTAGGCTCCTGTCCAGGTAAATTTTAGTCTCTCAACATACAAACAGTGTAAATGTACCCTCAAAGGTACAACATGGTCCTCATGGTCCGATTGTGTAAGTTAAATGACTTTTTGAGTACACTACATTCAAATAGAACAAGTAGAAAAATAAAATAAAAGGCCTGGAGTCAGGAGAGGATGTATGGAATCGATGTAATGCAATGGAAAAATGCAAAAGAATATGGTAGAATCATGTCCCCTAACTAAAGGTACTGAAGACATACCCTTGAGGGTACCACCCTAATGACAGTATTTGTACTGAAAGGTACAGTTTTTTTCTGACAACCACTTACTTAATGTCTTACCTGCCCTTCCACAGGAACCCTTTGATGATGGTATTGCAAATGGGGAGGAGCCAGCTGCTGCAGAAGAAGCTGCAGCAAAAGTTGTGCCTGAGTCCAAAGGGGGCACGGTGAAGTTTGGCTGGATAAAGGGGGTCCTTGTTAGTATACCATGTGTTGAATGCAGATTTTCTTCATATAATTACTAAAAATTTTGCATGTGTATGAAGTATAGACCACAGAGTGACCTTCACTATATGGTAAAAAGTATGTGGACACCTGACAACACACCTCTGTTAACCTTTTGGACATCCCATCTCAAAAACATGGGCATTTACATTCAGTTGAACCCTGAAAAAAAAAACCCAGACAGAAACCCTACTGTCCGCACTATGCATTTCGGTAGTGTTCTCTTGGTGCCCGCCAAACCCAGTTTCTTCCATCAGACTGCCAATGAGTGAAGTGTGATTCATCACTCCCAAAAACACGTTTCCAGGGTGACATGCTTTACACCACTCCAGCCAATGCTTGGCGTTGCGTATAGTGATCCTAGACTTGTGTGCAAAAGCTTGGCCATGTAAACACATTTCACAAAGCTCATGGTGCACAGTTCTTGTGCTGATGTTGCTTCCAGAGGGAACAGTTGACAGGCAATTTTAAACGCTTCAATTCTAAACGGCCCGAGCATGTCAGGTTGCGTGGTCAACCACTTTATGTCTGAGCTGTCCTAGATGCTTCCATTTCACAATAATAGCACTTACAGTTCACCGGGGCAGATCTAGCAAGGCAGAAATTTTACAAACTAACTTATATCATCCTATGACTGTGCCATGTTTAAAGTCACTGAGCTCTTCAGTATTCTATTGCCCATTCTATTCTATTTCTTTTCTATTTTATTCCATATTCTATTTTATTCCAATTCTATTCCATTCTATTGCCAATGTTTCTCTATGGAGATTGCATGGCCATGTGCTTGATTCCACACTTCTGTTAGCAATGGGTATGACTGAAACACCTGAACCCGAGGATTGGAAGAGATATTCACATATTTTCAGCCATATAATGTAGTTGGTGTTCTTTTTTCGTCTTCAGCAGTGTCAACTCAGCAATAAAAAAGTTGAATGAATACCAATGAATTTGTACTGTTTAACAAATGATTCAGCACTTTGTCTTTTTTGTCTGACATCTCTACAGGTACGATGTATGTTGAACATCTGGGGAGTGATGCTTTTCATTCGTATGTCATGGATTGTTGGCCAAGCAGGCATTGGTAATCTTTGGAAAAACTAAAAACAAAGATTTATTTTCTAATAGTGGTAAAAATGTAACTGCCAAGGTACAGATGGTTTTGAAAATGCATTGTTTCTTTCTTCTTCTCTAGCTCTGTCATGTGGTATCATTCTAATGGCTGTTTTGGTGACCACCATTACCGGTCTCTCCACCTCGGCAATAGCCACCAACGGCTTTGTACGAGGAGGTAAGAATAGCTTTGAGACATCTGTTGTGGTGCTGTAAACATAAAATTATTATTCTTTCACAGTGTTTTTGTAATTTATGTTAATTTATATGTATGAGATGGACTGCAGTGAATTATTATTCTCTCCTCAGGTGGAGCATACTACCTGATATCTAGGAGTTTGGGTCCAGAGTTTGGTGGATCTATCGGCCTCATTTTTGCCTTTGCTAATGCCGTTGCTGTCGCCATGTATGTTGTGGGTTTTGCTGAAACTGTGGTTGAGCTCCTCGATGTGAGTCTATTCAGGAATGGACTGATGTGTGCAGTGGTTGGGAATTAAAGGAGAATTCCACATGCTTTTTTTTTTTTCAAAATTTCTGATCCCTAAGAATTAAATAAAATGAAGAGTAGTTTGATGTCAAATGTGCCATTTTAGAGAAACATAGTCTGAACTGATTCAAAGTGCTGGCAATAGGAGCCGGAAGTTTACAGCATTTAATGCCTGAGACACTGTTTAACAATAGTTCTAAGATAACATTTTGGCCTAATATACTTTTTAAGAGGCAGTCATGGTGGAGAGATACATGCAGGGCGCTGTAAGACAAATTAGTCCCCAAAGGAAACTGATTTTTTCAGATTTACAGCTATTTTACATCATCAACATTATGTATAAAACTTAAAAGACCAAGTAGGTTCACTGACTGGTTTGGATAATAAATAAAATGGCTATGTGCATTGTAGAATTTGTGACCACTGATTCCTATCGGGGCCACTGCAAAGTTTCTCTTCGATGGACTTTTTGTGTAGCAAACCACTATAAATTACTTAGTTTACATCTCAACAATTATATCCTGTGGAAATTTTAAAAAACCAGTGGAATTCTCCTGTAAATGAACTGACTTATCTAGGGCTGGATGCCTTGTTTTGCATTTCTTCTAAGATCGATCTTCTCTGTATGGCAGAGTGTAGATGCCCTCATGACAGATGAGATCAATGACATCCGGATAGTTGGCACCCTCACCATCATCTTGCTCCTTGGCATATCTGTGGCAGGAATGGAGTGGGAGGCTAAGGTACTGACAAGCCATAGATATTCCATGTTTTAGCTTGCTTGCTTGTTTAATTCCTACCACAGAACTGTATTCAAGCAACGATGGCATCCTACTGTATGAATTCACCAGCCATTTGACCAGTTTGAGGCTCATTTATATACAACAGTGACCAAAACGTCATGACACCAAACAGTTATCATGAAATTCAGTAATACTGAATATTGACAATATGGACCATAGCCTAACAGACCATAGCCTAACAGGCTAGATTGTTTAGTCATGGCTTGATTGATGGCTTTTTCACAGGCCCAGATTGTATTGTTGGTCATTCTTCTGGCAGCAATCTTTAACTATTTCATCGGATCATTCATCCCCATGGAATCAAAGGAACCTAAAGGCTTCTTTGGTTATAATGGTATGGACTATTTCTGTTGCTATGTTTTCAGAATATATCTTATGCACGCCAAATGTATTTTGTGATGAATGTCATGACTCCTGATCTTGCCGTATACAGTGTTGCAGTGTCCTTGAAATTGATTTATCCTTTATTGTAGAGTCAATACTATTAAAAAAGAGAGGACCTAAAGTTCCTTTGTTTATGTTCCTCACAGTTGCAATCATGATGGAGAACATGGGTCCAGACTTCAGGGATGAAGAAACATTTTTCTCCGTCTTTGCCATCTTCTTCCCAGCTGCAACAGGCATTTTAGCAGGAGCCAATATCTCAGGGGACCTATCAGTAAGCCTGTGCTTCCTGATCATTTGATTCTGTTTTAAAAAAACATTATGTTTTAAAAATTAGTATGCAAATTCTTAAAATTTAAGAACAACTTTAAAACTTAAGAACACATTTGGAATGAAATTCAAACATGACTTAAGCTCAAGTCCGTCTTGAGTCATGAATTTGATGACTTGAGACTTGAGAAAATCGAGAAAGACTTGTGACTCCACTATGACTTCAACACCAACAACTCGGACTTTGACTCGGACTTCAGCCCTATGACTCAGAAAGACTCAAGATCTGAAGTGGAAGAGATGTGGGGAGGAGTCTGACCGCAGACGGGACTATACATAGCTGCTGAATGGAAAATTTGACTAAGAAGTTGCTGCCGAAAAAAGTCAACTTCAGCTTCGTACATTCACCATCATTTTGCTGTCTTTTTTTTTTTTCTTTTCTTCAGCTTTGTTCTGTCATTTTGGTTTCTGTTGCCTAAATTCAATTCAAACTAGTGGTTGTTTTTTGTTGGCTGAGCTAGTTTTTACTTTAATCCTATGTGCCCAGTGTTCCCAAAAATCATCAAAAATTTTCTTTAAATGTAAATAATATAGCTGAAGAATGCATACTGACTTGTTTAAGACTCAAAGATTAGGACTACTGACTTGGGACATGACTTGAGACTCGACTATCTTGACTTATGACTTGACTCGGGACTTGAGTGTCAAGACTTAAGACTTACTTGTTGCTGTTCCTGCTTAGAGGTGTAATTATAGTGCTGCTAACAATAAGTGAAAGCCACAGTGGTACTCATTAGGTCTTTTTACAAAGATGTGTACATCAGAGCATGTAATTTCGCTTCTGAAACCAAATGTATCTCAAAAAGAACATAATAAATATGTTTTGTGACATCAGAACCACTGCACAGCGTTCAGTGCAAATCTTTTGTGTGTTTCTTTAGGATCCACAGTCTGCCATTCCTAAAGGAACCCTGCTGGCTATTCTCATAACTGGAATTGTTTATGTCGCAGTTGCTGTCTCTAATGGTAGGAAATATGGAGGTATTTTTATGAGGGTGTTTTATGTTTTGTATCCTTTATTTAAAAAAAACACAGTCACATTGTTGAGAACAGCATTCTCTCTTTCCAGGCTCTTGCATTCTACGAGATGCTACGGGTGATGATAATGACACCATCATAGGCTCTCTGGAGAACTGCACGGATGCAGCCTGTACACTTGGCTATGATTTTTCCATTTGCAAGGAGGGCGGCTGCAAGTATGGACTACAAAATGATTTTCAGGTACAGTTTTATAAATCATGTTGAAATAGGGTTGTTTGGAACAGTGCCATGAAAGATCAACCTTTGATTCCCTAAAGAACTTTTTCAATGGATGGTTCTTTAAGGACAGTTTTTGTAAATGAGATGTGTGAAAGTACGAAAACTCCACATAATGTAAAGATTCTATGCTAATAGAAGTTAAAGTCAAGTTTTTTCTAGAACTGTACATCCAAGCCAAGAATTATTTAGGAGTGTATGTGTTATTTTTTGCCTCTGAAATCTGAAAACTACAAAACGAATAAATGAAAATGTACAAAATGGAGTGAATGTTCATCTAGGGCTAAACATGAATTTGTAGTACATTCATTCATATAGTGTTTCTTCACTGTCTTATAAAGCAGTTATAAGTATACGTATACTTAAGAGGCATTCTGGCCTAAAACAAGTATTTTATGTTATTTGTCATGTTATGCAGTATTCTGTGGTTCAGTAATATATCTCATGGCCTCAATTCACAATTTTATATCCTTTTTGTGTTTCGTCCATTGATGTCCTCTCACTACAGTACCCATGCATTATGCATTAGCATGCATTATGCGTATAGGTCATATAACCAGTGGGAATACCCCAACAGTGGTATAGAAATTCTGACTGTTAGTGTAGCCACTGATGTAGAGGATAACAAAAACAGATATTTTTCAATCATTGAGATAATGATATTTGACTTCCTTGCAAGAACGTTTTAATCATGTATCTGCCCCAAAATGCTTGTAGTTTTTTAAAAGTTCATCCTACCTTCAAGACACATCATCAGAAGGAGGTTTTCTTTAAACCAAAAAATCTCTCTAGAGACTATTGCATCACTGTTGTACGATGCAAGTAGGCATGTTTACAATAGATGTAGCAATTTTCATTTTGCATTATGTCTATTACCCCTGGCATTGCTAGGCTAGATGAGTCATAAAACAGAAAGGTCTAAGATAATAGCTGGAGTATTTAGAGTCATACGCTATCCATGCAGATCTGAATAAAGCCATTGATAGCCCCTCCTGTCTGTTGTTCACTGTGTTTGGTGATGCCAATTACATAGAACAAGTTGTCTAGCACAAGCCCCAACACCATGATCCCACACTGGCACAAGGAATTGAACAAAGCTATTCATGACTTTTAAAAAATTCAGTCTCAGACTTGCCTTTTTGTTGGACAATAGATTATTAGATCTAGCTAAAAACTGATTTCTCTAAAAATTAGGTGTTGTAAACAACAGTTTTAAACAGACAGCTCAACAGATCATAATTAGAGCCACTATATATTCATTTGTTTAATGAGTGTTTCTTTTGGGTTGTGTTGTTCTGGTCAGGTTATGAGCTTGGTGTCTGTATTTGGACCACTGATCACTGCTGGAATCTTCTCTGCTACTCTTTCATCAGCTCTTGCTTCTTTGGTCAGCGCTCCCAAAGTGTTTCAGGTGTGTTTCTCTCACTCTGACCAGTGTTGGGCAGAATAATTTGAAAAAGCAGTGATGGCTGAATACTTAATACTCTGCTTTAAATGTGTTCAGTAACATATTCCATTACAATAAATAAAAAGTAACACATTCTGAATACATTTAGGTTACATTTAGAATACACACTGATATGGCACATGGGAAAAACTCTGTTCTAATTTTTTTTTATATCACACTGTTGCTCACTATTCCTGGTTGGCAGTTTTCTTGTGTTAATATGTTTCATGAAAAATGTACTTATTTAAATGAAGTTTCAAAACTTTATTTTGGTTCTCATTATCTGCGTCTGTCTACTGCTGCTCCCACAACCTCACTGCCTTCTCATGAACTAGGCAAACAATTCACCAAATCCCCATAACAATATCTTACAAATTTGAAGTGACTGTGCCTATCACTCATCAACATGTCCACTACTGCAGAGACTATTCAGTTCAATCATCCTTTGAAAGAATTTAGTAACGCTGAGGTTAATAAGTGCTCATTACATTGATTTATCAGTCTGCTCAGGCTTTAGCAGAGCCTTCAGTGTTTGTACAGAAGTCGTTTCTTGAGTTCCTCTTTTGATTACATCTCTACATGCCATGCACTGATTTTAATATAGTTAATAAACAAGCATTGATGGTGTTTCTTTCAAAGATGGTATACATATTTCTTAATTTGGTGAATAAATAATGTAAAAGCATCCTGAAAATGTAAAAGGTAGCTGTATTTTGAATACTGTCTTTACAATACGTAATGTGGACTGACTGCAGATACTTAATTTCTATATTCTTAAAATGTATTCACAACACTTGTATTTGGTCATGTCCCAATTCTGTTCATGACCACAATCAACATTACAGCCTTGTAAAACATCACATTTCAAGAATAAAGCTGGGATTACAGAATTATGTTTTTTCTGAAAATTGTTAGATACTGCCCTGTCAGGAAAAGGGTATTACTTTACATGTCATTATACCAGGAGGAATCATTTTGACACCGATTCACTATGAGGTTCTCGATGTTCAGTATGATATGTTGTGCACTTGTGTATCTCCTGGTAGGCGCTGTGTAAGGATAACATCTACCCTGGCTTACGTATTTTTGCAAAGGGATATGGGAAGAACAATGAACCTCTGCGTGGCTATGTCCTCACCTTTTTCATTGGCCTAGCTTTCATTCTAATCGGTAGGTTCATCAGTTCCACTGAGGAATCAATTGATTGTATGTGATATATGGATGTGATGGATTTATGGATCTGACCCTTGCATGTGGCTGTTTCCTTAGCTGAGCTAAATGTTATTGCTCCCATCATTTCCAACTTCTTCCTGGCCTCTTATGCCTTGATCAATTTCTCCGTATTCCATGCGTCACTGGCCAACTCCCCTGGTGAGTGCAGTAAAATAAATAATCAGGAGTTACTAAAACAGTTGCATAGATGTAGTGGGACAAGTTTTCACTTTACTAGTGAAAAGAATGATAAATGTACAAACTCAATATTGTCGCTGTCATATCAAAGCCTAATAACTCCATCTTAATCGATTTTGTATTTTTACACTATTTAAAAATGCCAGCTGCCTTTCATATAGTGTAGACATTTCATGGATGGACCAACAGAAATGGTCCAAAATTACTTTTTTTCTTTCTAGATTTTTTGCTTTTCCTATAAATTTACAATTTCTGAGACACAAAGTTTTGTTATAACAGCGATGGTATGTGTTATTTTAGCATTCCTGCTCTTGTTGCAGGGCATTATCTATCCAATTTCTGATTAAAATTTGAATAGGCCCAATGGATTATTAATTACATGACCACAAAAAAAAAGGAAAAACAAAGTTGTGTACAAAAATTTGGGTTTAAATTACACATTGTGTTTATTTAGCAGTGAAAACAAGTAAAAACAACCTCTACGGCAAACTATTTTAAAAATATTTTTCTGCAAATGCTACTGCACAGTTACTTTAAATTTCATTCTTTTAAAAAAGTAATGGTGGCATGTGCAAAAGTTTAGACACCCTTCCACTTGCAAAGTCTCAACTTAATTAACATGTTGGGCCTTAATTAAGTCATTAGGAATGGTCAAGCATTGTCATTGTCACTGTCAGCTGATGACAATGGCTGAATATTTCCACTGTCATTAAGAAATGGCAGTTAAGGGGAACTGTTGAAATCAAGGCAGGATCTGGAAGACCAATAAAACTCTTGAAACTACTTAAAAAATGTATCTGTATTGGATTTGTCCCTGATTTTCTCCCCAATTTAGTCGTCTCCAATTCCACCCACTAGTTAGGACCCCCCCCTGTACTACCAATGCAAGGAGGGTGAAGGCTAGCACAGGCTTCCTCCGAGATCTGTGAAGCCAGCAACCGCATCTTTTCGAACTGCCACTCACGCAGTGTCATTGGACAGCCGAATGCACTCGGATGAAAGCGGCAACCGCCAGATCTGTTATGTCAGCTAACAGACGCCATCCTATTCACCCAAAAAGAGAGCGAGGCCAGTTGCGCTCCCTTGGACTCCCAGCTACAAACGGCTGTAGCATCACCAGGGTTCAAACTCACAATCTCCTGATGATAGGGCCAATGCTTAGACCGTTGCGCCACTCGGGAGCCCTACCAAATGTATGTTTGAAGAAAAAAGGATCAGCATTGGATTAAAAGAACACTTTGAAAATGGTTAAGCATGGCATGGGTGGATCTGTTATTGGTTGTGTGGCAGTTTGCATAAGAAGTTGGGTAGATGGAAGAATGGATGCCACAATATCAGCAAATTCTGGATGCAAATATGACACAGCCAGTCAAGAAATTGAAATTGATTGACTTCTACAACAGGATAATGATACAAAACATATCTGTAAATCCACATGAATTACCTTAAAAACACAACCTGAAGCTTTTGGAATGGCTTTCACAGTCCTCTGACTTGAACATCATTGGAAATCTGTGGCTAGATCTTAAACATGTCCATATCACAAAACTAGAAGCATTCTGTGAAGAAAAGTGGGTGAAAATTCCCACAACAGGAATAGAAAGGCCCCTAGGTAGCTACAAAAAGTGTTTGCGAGCTGTGATATCTGCCAAAGGGGGTTTTACCAAGTACTGATGAGTAGAGTGTCCAAACTTTTGCATGTCATAATTGCTCTTTTATTATATTTATTATTTTTTAAATAGCAAAATAATTTGCTGCATAGGTTGTGTACGTCTTTTTATTTTTAATCGAGAAAATATGTGTTTCTGCTTGGGGTGCCCATTTATAAATGACATCAATTTTTATTGCTGTATATCATGTTTACTATAATTGTGGCTGAATTTAAAATGAAATAAATGTTTCTTCATTTGTATTTTCTCTTATCTTTCACATAAACTCACTAGGGTGGCGTCCGAGTTTTAAATACTACAATAAGTGGGTGTCTTTGGCTGGGGCTGTGCTGTGCTGTGTGGTTATGTTTGTGATCAACTGGTGGGCTGCCCTGCTTACCAATGTCATTGTTCTGGCACTCTACATATAT
Source organism: Colossoma macropomum (assembly GCF_904425465.1). Lineage (NCBI taxonomy): Eukaryota > Metazoa > Chordata > Actinopteri > Characiformes > Serrasalmidae > Colossoma > Colossoma macropomum. The sequence goes on along the minus strand of NW_023494793.1, from coordinate 11,507,778 downwards.
GTCAGCTATAAGAAACCAGGTATTCCACACGCCTTGAGTGGCCATGCTGTATGATCAGAAATTTTCAAGAATGAGCAATTGCTTATCGTCATAACAGTCACAACAAGACACTATACTATTAATGAACTAAACAAAAATGGATACTTAGTAAAGCTTTGCACACCACAGATGTCAACTGGGGATCCTCCACACAAGCTTTGATGTACAACCAGGCCCTGTCACACTGTCTGCATCTTACTGGAGTTGAAGACCATATTAAGAACTTCAGGTGGTCTACATATCAGAATCTTGCTGTAACTATGGAAGCCTGCATTGTTTCTTTATGATAAAATTTCAACTTAAACAAGACCAGGCACACTAACAATGATGTTTCCCTGTAACCACAAATGACAAATAAATACATTTTAATTCCCACAGACCACAGTGCCTCGTAATGACTGGCTACCCCAATGCAAGACCAGCACTACTTCATCTAGTGCATGCTTTCACCAAAAATGTGGGTCTGATGATCTGTGGCCATGTCCGCATGGTAGGTTCCAAGAACAGAAAACTTAAATATGTTCAACACACTCACTTTTCAGATTTAATTATTTCATGGACTGTGATATACAGTTTGGTATTTCTTAGTTTTTGCTTGTCTTAAGGGTTCCCGAAGACCAAACCATAAGGAGATGATGAATGACCAAGTCCGCTATCAACGCTGGCTTCTTAAGAAACAGATCAAGGCTTTCTACACTCCTGTGTTTGCTGAGGACCTCAGACAAGGAGCCCAGTATCTACTACAAGTAAAATTCTACAATAATTCATTCAAATCTAATTGCTTAATGATTTATCCCGGTGATTGTCACTGTTCTGGGTTCTTCACACATGTCCTGCTGTAATATATCTGTTCCAACCCCCTGAATAATAATGAGGTCCCTTAGTTGATGTTTGTTTAAGCAGGGAAAGTGTGCGATGCATGACATTTATCAATCAATTTAGTATTTAATCAATCAGGTTAGTTTTTAACTTACTGTAACATTTAGTTAATTGTGAGTATGACTGAATCTGTTTTAAGGCTGCTGGTTTGGGTCGCCTAAAGCCAAACACTTTGGTATTTGGCTTTAAAAACAACTGGCAAGATGGCGAAATGAGAGATGTGGAAACATACATAAACATAATTCAGTAAGTACATTTGAATGCTTAATTTCTAGTCTTTCTTTCAGCGAATGTTGTTTAGTGTGGTATGTAAAAACAATTTACATTTGTTCCCACTTACCGCAATTTTAGTCAATCAGCCAAGACATGTTTGGAGTTCGCAGTTTGCTACTTTACATTTGCGCTGATGTTTTGCACTTTGCATCATATTTGTGTCTGATTAATATAAAGAAAATGCCTGGCAAAAAATACACAATTATTTCTTTATCTCAAATGTAGTCAACAAGCCAAGACATGTTTGATATCTGAAAGTTGCGTCATAAGTTTTTCACTGGAGCTACAAGTCTAATTTAGATAACAAGTAATGGAGACTTATATGCACCAATTAGCAAAGTGTAAACAGCATGCCTAAATCATCACTCTTGCATAGTGTTACTAGGTAATCTCAAATACAAATACCAATACTTAGAAATGTGACATACTCCCTTTTATATAAGTATTCCAAAGGATGTTGCATAGCTAAAAATAGTAGTAACAACCATCTTGAAACCTGACATGTCCACTCTTTGGTCTGTTTTTATAGAAGAGTATGTCAAACAGTTTTCATAGGCAAGAATGTTTGACATTACTTAAATAATTAATGTTGTTTGTTATAATGCTAATTGGTGCATGTAAGCCTCTGAAGATTGTGTACATTTTTGGCCAGACTGGCACAAATATGACAGATATTAACATGCTGTTACAGTTAAAAGCATTCAATATGCCTATCACAGTAACAGCATATTTACATTTTTTTTTTAAATATTTACATATTCTTTATTTGTTTTAGTGATGCATTTGACCTACAGCATGGTGTTGTTATCATAAGATTGAAGGAAGGTCTAGACATCTCCCATATTCAAGGCCAAGGTATACTGTGAATGAACAGCATTGTTATTTATTAGATACTAAACATTTATTTCTCTCTGCCACTGGGAAGTATGTATTTTAGGTTTATATAAATGCTTTATATAAATTTCCATTTTTTTTCTGTCTTTCTCTCAGATGAATTTCTGTCATCCTATGAGAAGGCTCCAGGGATGAAGGAACTGTTGGTGGCTATCAACATCGGAAAGGACACTGACAGTGACTCTTTAAAACCATCGTCGAAGACCACCAGTGGTCAATGTAGTCCACTCATTATCAGAGGTCAAATGCAACACATGAAACTTTTTACAAACCCAGTCATCTAGAGTGATATAAAGGTGACCATAGGCTGTTTGTGTGGACAGATCTAAACTGCCTTTGCACACAGTTCATGTCAGAAGATGTCAAGAGATCTCTTGAGCACGTCCAGGAACTTGCTTGTGGCTTTCAAAATAATAATTAAATTATTAGCTCTATAAAAAAAATTGTTACAATTTTGAAAGTTGACCTTTCTGTACATTTGTAATATTCAGATACGAAGAGTCCTTCTGTGCAGCTTAGCACTGCAGATGAGAAGTTGCTAGCAGCCAGTCAGCAGTTCAAGAAGAAACAGTGCAAAGGCACCATCGATGTTTGGTGGCTGTTTGATGATGGAGGTAGGTTTATGGATGACAATAGGGTCTTCATGCTATTATATAGTACTTGCAAAAATCAGAGACCACTCTTTATTTAATCTCAAATCTAAATGGCCAATTCATACACATTATTCATTTTTCAGAAGATATTTCTGAGGAGATTAGATATAAAATAATTCACTTGCACAAGAAAGGGAAAAGTCAAAGGAAAATAAGTGAAATAACAAGTGAGTTTTTTTTTAACAGAAGTTCAAAAATGATTAAAAGTCATAGAGAAAATGTGACTCAAGATCTGGTAGACCACAAAAACTGTCACCATCAGATAAACAGTACTTAAAGCTTTCATCTTTAAGAGAGAGAACAGAATCAAGCTCCATTATTTCAGTGTCCTGAAAAATGCAACCAACTTCTAAGACTGAACTTGGAGGCATGGAAAAATATTCCTGCAGATTTCATTGTCAAGGGAAAAGAATGGAAGCTGTAATTAAGGCAAAGGATGGACACATTAAATACTGAAAAATGTTATTATGTTTAGTTGTTGATGTTCTGTAATTTTGCACTAAATGGCAATTTTGAATGGAAATAAATGAAGGGTGGTCTCTGACTTTTGCACAGTACTGTATAATACAAATTACCATAGTTGAAAATGGCTATACATCACATATTAGCTTCAGAACTTATTAAATTTGGAGATTTTTTATTGAATTTTTAAACATATGCTTGATAAGATATACTTTACTCATTTCAGGACTGACGCTGCTGATACCATATTTGCTAACCAACAAGAAAAAATGGAAGGACTGCAAGATCCGTGTGTTCATTGGTGGAAAGATAAACAGGATTGATCATGATCGCAGAGCGTAAGTTGCAAAAATGCCTACTGTTAACAGCAGCTATGCTGAGCAGTGTGAAATAGCAAAAGTGTACACAAAGTGGGTCTGTATAACGCAATGGTAGATGATTACTCAGCATGTGGCTGATGACAATATGCTATGTCTGATTACAGAATGACTGTGTTACTGAAAGTACTGTAATGAGAAAGATCTGTGCTATTGGCTGTACAAAAAATACATACAAAGTGAGAAGCAATTGTATGGCAGTCATAGACAATTAATCAACATGTGGTTCATAATGATGTATTACTTCTGATTACAGAATGGCTGCATTACTGAGCAAGTTCAGAATTGACTTCTCTGACATCAACGTTCTTGGAGATATCAACATAAAGCCAAAGAAACATAAGTACACTGAGATTCATTCATTTATCCATGTGGAGCAAATGCATTTTTGGTAGCAGTCAGTGATCTAATGACCCCTTCCTTGCAGTAAGGAAAAGTTCGAGGAGATGATAGAGCCATACAGACTGAAGGAGGAGGATATGGAGCAGGAGGCTGCTGAGAGACTGAAGGCTGAAGAGCCTTGGAGGATTACTGATAACGAACTAGAATTGTACAAGGCCAAGGTGAGGCTGGATGACAGAGTGGCTTTCTAGTTTGTTTACTTGTTCACTTAAATCCTGCTTATCTTGGGTCATTACAGGTTTGAATTTACATAAAATGTTTGTAAAGCTTTACAAGTCATAAGCATTTCAGAGTTATAAAGCTATATCATATGAACATAGAGCTTTATATCGCCACAGGCATAAGAAAGCCTTGTAACACATTGTTTTTGTCTGATCTTTACATCAGTGGTCCTCAAATCAGTCCTCAGAGACCCTCAACCAGTCCACCTTTTTGCTCTTGCCCAGCTCAGCAGTATCCCTGTGTTCCCAGTACCCATTATTATGTGTTATTGCATTGTACTGACCTGAGGACTGGTTTGGGAAGCACTGCCTTAATTATGTTAACATTTCATGATGATGAGGTTCTTTGTTCAATGCCATAGAAGAACTGTTTATATTTAAGAACCCTTTGTAGCACTTTCTAAAAGATAGTATATGAAAGTTTAGCCAGATTTTTCCTTATTCTGTAAAGTTACTGCCTTGAAGATTGAAGGTTTATTACATCAGCATCAGTAAAGTATTATTAATGAAAACTTTCCCCTTTTACCCCCCTTTCTCAATCAGACAAACCGTCAAATCAGATTGAATGAATTGCTGAAGGAACACTCAAGCACAGCAAATCTCATTGTCATGTGAGTAACTGTTTTTAAGTCACTCTGTAACTAAGCTGCTCCAGTAAAACTAAAACTAAATATTTCTCTTTTTTAAATAAAAGAGTTTAATGTGGTATGTAAACATGTGGTATGTAAAATTTCAAAACATACTGTTCACTCTCTAGTATGGAAACTGCAGTGCCCTCCACAAACATTTTCTGTTGCTTACCCTTTTGATCTTTCATTTAAAATTGTTAAAAAAACCTAACCTTTATATGCAGTACAATGACTGAAAGAAAAAAAAAACTAAATCTAATCAGGAAATAAATGAGAAAGAACAGAGATCACAGCGATGATGTGCAGGATGTTGAGCTACACAAATCAGGAAATGGCTACAAGAAAATAGCTGAACAGTTGAAAATACCCATTACCACTATCAGGGCAATAATTAAGAAGTTTAAAGCAACTGGAAATGGTTAGAATCTGCTGGGAAGAGGACGTATGTCTATATTTACCCCACGCACAGTGAGGAGGATGGTTCCAGCTGCAAAAGAATCTCCAAGGATCACAGCTAGGGAATTGCAGACATTAGTCACGTCTTGGGGTCAGAACGTTTCCCAAACTACAATCAGACACCACCTATAACCACAAGTTGTTTCTGGAGTTGCCAGAAGGAAAGCCTCTGCTGTCAAGGACAAACAAACTGATATTTTCAGTGGAACTGTGTTCTATGGTCAGATGAGACCAAAATAGAGTTTGTTGGCAACAAACACCAGAGACATGTTTGGCGTAAATACAAAGATAGCCATGCAGAAAAGTACTTTGTTGCCACTGTGAAGTATGGTGGTAGATCTGTGTTGTGTGGTTGTTTCTTCCAAAAGCCCTGGACAATTTAGTCAGATACATGGTATCACAGACATGGTGTGTACCAGCAGATGTTAAATAAAAACCTGACTACTTCAGCCAGGAATCTCAAACTGGGCCATGGTTGGATCTTCCAGCAGGGCAGTGATCCAAAGCACACCTCAAAATCAACACAAAAATGGTTCACAGACCACAGAATCAAGGTTTTGCCATAGCCACCCCAGTCCCCTGAGCTAAACCCTTTAGAAAACCTGTGGGATGAACTGAAGAGGAGCTTATCACTATTATTGCATAATGACCTAATAGTAGTTACTTGGCATAACTGCAGTTATTTGAGATCATCGCAATCTTAAAAGCTAACTGCAAAAAACAGTTGTTAGATTTCACACACTGGATCTGGATGAACAAAAGATTTAAGTTGAAAATCTTTACTGATATAATTTGTATAATTCGTTGAGAACAAAATGACATAAGAGTGCTCGATGGAAACCAAAATCATCAACCCACTGAGGGCTGGACTAAAAATCACATCAAAAATCAAAGTAAAAAATTGAGCTCCTGGACAGTCTGTGGGGCTAACAGACTGTGAGACTAACAGAGCTTAGAAGGAAGATTCAATTGCATACAGTGAACCCAAAAAGCCCATTAAATTGTTAATTGCAGTTATTTATATAACAATTAATTGACAGCTAGAATTTCATGATTGAGACAGCCCCAGTTATAAGGAGCATTTCCGCCCAGACTGCTTTTTGAATGCAGGGCAGCCAATCCTTAAAGGTACAGTAACAAAAACAGCTTGGTCAATTCTAAGGAATAAACAGAGGTTAGAAAATAGTCACTAAAAATAAATTACAACTGTTTTAAAACAACACAAACATCATAAGTGGAAAAAATACAAGAAAAATGTAGGATATGGGCCCTTTAAGATCAAGACCAATGCAACTTTTAGAAACCTCTATTCTTGCTATCTACTAATAATAAACTTTTTTAGAATTAATTGGAATGAAATTGAATGAACTTTGCAACTGGAATGAATAATATACCCTTTTGCTGTATGGAATAATCAGAACAGTTCTAGGAAATATACACAAAGAAAACTGCTGGGCTGGTGTTCCTGCAGGTTCTCATTCCAACAAAGCAGGCAAACACCTGATCAGCAGTTTGAAGACTGAAACCAACTGATTAAACAAGTGGAATCAGGTGTGCTCCAGCTTGTTTTGAGTGAAAACCTGCAGCCACGCTGGCCTTTGTGGATAAGATTGGACACCCTGGTCTAGGGTTTTATATATCTGCCAGAGTGGTTAACTGGCCCAAGATATCATTTGATAAAATGACCTGGAAATTGGAGCTGTTTCCATGCGTACAACAGGATGATTAAATCATGTGTATGCCTCCCATTGTTTTTTTTTCTAAAGGAGCATGCCACTTGCCAGGAAGGGAACAGTGTCCAGCGCCCTCTATATGTGCTGGCTGGAGACTTTATCTAAAGATCTTCCACCAATTTTGCTTGTAAGAGGAAACCACCAGAGCGTCCTAACCTTCTACTCATAAAACCCAAGCAAAGGCATTGTGGAAGTACAAAGACAGTACACTGTTACAATCAATATGGCTGTGTGGTGATTATGTCTTGCGTGTTGCCAAATCTTCATGTATTTCTTCACATAGAAAATGTGAAGCCAGTCTAACATGCTAACAGATCTACTTAAGTGTTTTAGTCCCGTAAGGGTTTTTTGTTGTTGTTGTATATAAGACCATTAAAATAAGACTGGAGAGTAGGCTGTTCTGAAATATTAAGTATCAGGACTGACACTGAAAATTATATCAAAAAATGCTTGCAATCTTGACGCTGATACCATTTCAAACAGATTATTCCATTCCATTACTATTCCCTCTGTCTGAAAGCTGATTAGAAATGGAGTTTGCATGCATGTAATCTATTCATTTTATCTGGTTAGAGCTTCTTCACACTACCTGCTCTTGTTACACATGTTGCGACATTAATGGCGCTCAAACTGTTCCAGTGAGCTGTAGCTCAGAACATCTCTGTGCTTTTAGTTACCAGCATTTACAATGCCATCTCTCATTATGCTGTCAGTTATAATGGATTTATCAAGGGCAGAGTACTAACAATACACATTCAAGATGTGTCCTGTGGCATTACAGTGAAAAGCATTGCTGAAAGGATGTTTTACTTATCTGCAACACTGAACTGATTAAATAAATGAATTTTAACAATGTTGCTGTCTTTTCTGTGATGTCTGTGTTGTGATTTTAGTCTAAAATTGATATTTGGCCAATTATAATGCATAATATATTTTTTTCAAGATTAAGATTATTAAGAATACAGATCATTGAAAAATACAATGAAATTCTTATACTACAACAGCATGCTCCTACATATGAAAATATAAATAAATAGGAGCACATAGGAGAGGGAGGCAATGCACGTACAAGAAGGGTATGGCACATATGAGACAAGTTCGCCAGACAACAAGTAACTATCAATAAAGAAGTGGCACAGAACAGTAAAGGTGACTAGAAGTAAGGAATGTGGTACATACAGTAATAGCCCTGCATTGTGAATATACAGTGTAACAAAGCATAGCACTGTGTGCAGAATAATACAATGTAATGGACCACATGTGGGGTAATATAGTGTACAGTAAACTATTAAATAATACAGTATTATGTATAAAATTCATAAGAATATGGTACTTGTACTGGAATATCTACATGATATCTACATATCTACATCTGTAGCTAGTCAAGAATATCATTATGGCACTGTGTGTACATTTGAATGACAACAAAGAAGATCTATTGAAACATGATTTATGACCATATGAAAAACGATGGCTCTTCAAGGGATCTTTAGTGAAGAGAATGAATCTATGTAGAACCATGAGTTCTATGCAGAACCATTGCAGGGTGAAATGGTTCTTAAGATTGACAGAGAATGTGTCATATATGGCTCTATGTAGCACCAAAAACTGTTCTGCTATTGTTACGATGATAAGCTTGTAACAACAGAAGAACCCTTTTTGGTGCTATACCACACACGACACATTCTCTGTCAGTCTGGAGAACCATTTCATCCTGCAAAGAACCATTTCATCATGTAAATGGTTCTTTGAATGTTCATGGTTCTATACAGAACCCCTGACTTGACTTGAAGAACCATTAAAGAAGAATGTTTATAAAGAGTGAAATATATATGAATCCCAGAGTCGAATGTTGATAAATGTGAAAAGCCATGATGTTTTTCAAACTCTTCATCTTTTGAGACACGGTCATCTTCTCTACTCCAAAGTCCCCCTGCACTTAAACGGTCATCCACAAACGGCCCCCGGGTTTATTTTGGTAAGTTTAAGCACAGGGTGGGCTAGTCCTTGATCACAAACGCTTTCATAAAGCCGATGCGGGAGCGCTGCTTTCAGGGGGTCAAGCAAAATGTGGCGTTTCAGTGGCTGCGTTTTCCCAATGAAAACAATCGAGTCATTAATACCCTCCCATCCTCTTGATTTAGGATTCATCCCCGTTTTCTGTCAGAAATCCTATGTGGAGAATGTCAGTCACCTCCTCCGTGGAGCGGAGTGTTAAGCTGAACGGAGCGGACGCGTACGACAGCGGCGATGAGTGGGAGATCGGGCTCGGGGATCTGATCATCGACCTGGACGCCGATTTGGAGAAGGATCGACGGAAATCGGAGATGAATAGTCGCGCGCTGGCCATGAAAGGCGCCGAGGAGGCTGGCGAGGAGGAGCTGGAGCGCGAGCGCGAGCGCGAGCGCGCGCTGGACGGCCTCGCGGGTCCCGGCGCGCAGCCTGCCGCTGCCCGAGCCAGCCTCTGCAAGGAGGCGAGGAAATTCAAGGAGAAACGGCGGCATTCGGCGGGTGACGGCGACGCCGAGGCGTTCACGCCAGCTGTGGGCAAACGGCGCGAGCCTCAAGGACGCCCCCCCGGAGAGGTCTCGGGGATGAATGCGGCAGCGGCGGCGGCGGTGGTCGAACGCGGCCACCCCGAGCAGCACCCCGGTGATGTCAACGGCTCTTGCGCCAAAGGCAAAGAGGGGAAGAGAGGGAGGAATCAGGGCAGGGGGCTCAAGCGGGAAGCCAAGGAGTCGGCGCGAGCGCGGAAGGACAGGCACGGCGGCGATGCCGCGGGATTCGGACTGGGCCCCGTCCCGCAGAACGACGGCTGGAAGGAGAAGCCGTGCTATTGTGGGGACAGCGGAGCGGGAGACCTCGGTAGGGGCGCGATGGACGCTGGGATGAGGGCTGCGGGCGCTATTGTTGCCGACAAGGCTGAAGGAGCCTGCTCGCCTGAGCGAGCTCACAAGACGGTAAGGCAGAGGCCATCGTTAAACGGTTGTTGATCTAGCAGCTAGCGTGAGGGTCTGTCACGTCTGCTGATGACCGCCTTGTTGATCGCATTAGAAAGGATGCGAGTGTAAGACTGAGGCATTGTGAGGAAATGCGAATGTGAATCAGGCTGCGGGCTTTAGGTGAGCGTTTATGTGGACGTCTGGGCTACATGTGTGTGCGTGTGTCAACTGCAACCAAGAACCTCTCGTAAGCAAACAGAGAGAGTGCGTCCCTGCATCAGGCATGTTCACGAGCTGGAGGAACATCTTCCCTGATAGGGACGTTCCTGGAAGTAAAACACAAGACAGCCTCCATGTCACTCTGCCCAGCAAGATAAATGAACAAGTGCTGGCCGCTTGTAAAAGCATCACTTCTAGGTTTCCCATTGTTGTCAGCCATTTCCTTTGTATTTTGCTGGGCACCCCTTTGAATTTCTTGCTGGCTTGTTGCTATTGGAGACCTCAGCAGCATCACTCCTTCTCTTTTTTGACAAAGCATAGGGTGCTTTTGAAGCTGGGATGTGATTTCATGTTGTATTTACTCTTTTTAATACAGAGAGAAGCCCCCCCCCCCTTCTTTGGCCTTGCCTGTTCCTATCCATTGTCCTTATGTCTACATAGTGGTGACATTATATTGGACATTTGTGCACCTCTTTTTGTTAATTCACCATATATCTTTTTCAAAGGACTGACATGTTAGTCAGTTCAGTTCAAGAAGAAAAGAACAGGTTAAACCACTCATATATATTGTTTTTATTGTCTTTATTATGCACTCATAGCACCACCATTTGTTTAAATTACATGATATTCCTACACTGTGGGAAAAAAAGGTGCTGAGCATGTACAATTTTTGTTTATCAAGGTACAAACAACATAAATAGACCCTCAAAGATACAACAATGGTTTTAAGCTCCAACAGTGTATCGTAAATGAGTTTTTCCCAGGAAAAAGATACATAGGTTCATAACCTAATGTTTTAAAACAGAACAATATAAAGCCTGGAATGCAAGACAGAGTGTGTGGAGTTAACACATCTTTAAAAAAATAAAATGTCTACTGAATACAGTACAATTATGATCCCTAATTAAAGGTACTGAAGATGTACCCTTGAGGGTACCAGCCCAGTGACAGTTTAGTGCCTTTTTCTGAGAGTGTACGCATTCTAACTGTCACTTATAAAGACGTCACCTGTAATAGGATTGAACAGCGCGCTTGCTTTAGTAAACAGATTAGTGCATTAACTATAAAGGTGCAGTTGGTGTTTCGTATTAAGCACCTATGTGGCATTAAAATCTGTGAAAAAACATAACTATTTATTCCTTCAGACCACATTCAGTGATTTAATAGACACATAGTGGTGTAGTGGTTTCATAAGCATATTTCAGCACCCACTCTTCCAACATCCTCTTTTCTTTTCTGTCTTATCAGTTAAGTATAAAAACCAGGTCAGTGGGGACCAATACCCAAGAGGCTGAAAGAGCCATTGAGTCAAACTACATGGAGCCATGTCAACCAGGAACAAGCGTAAATTTGGAGGGGATCGTGTGGCATGAAACTGAAGAGGGTAAGACTGACTTATTGAGCTATGATAACGCAATCATGACATTAGGTAATATTATGCCTTTAAAGGTAACAGATTAAGCTTGTGCCATCAGTTCTGTTTTAAGTGATAAAAAACATCTCTTGAACTGCTTTATGGCTAAATTTTGAATGGTTGCTGCCCTAATCATTTGATACTGTGTAATGCTGTAATGATCTGCATTCAGAGGCTAGTTAACAGTTTAAGTGAATAAATTAAGATGTGATTCTCGGGCATGCATGTAGACGTGTGTCACAAATGCATGTGAAGAAGGTGAAGGACTACTTTTGCCATAAGCTATGAACACCACAGGGCTCCATTTTCAAAGCAGCTGGGAGACTGAATCACCTACTAAAGCGTTTGAGCATTTGAGGGAAGTGGAGACACTGGTTGCATATTGATTAAGCAAATTAAAATTGCAGAACACCATCGTAACATCCCTGGCTGAGATCAAGCACATAATGAATCCATACAAAAATACTACACTAGAAGCCATTTAAACAGTGCATAAAGAAACATGAACAAAATGTGGAAGGTTGTAGTAAATGTAGGGTTAATTTAACACATCAAGCATTAACAGCATTTCCTTTGCGTATATGGGTTTTTGTATACATACAGTTGCTAACAGAACAGAACAAAATCATCAACATTGTTGTCATTTTTTAAAAAACATGTTATTTGAAAATATTAGCCTCCATTTACTCTATGTCAAAATTTCATGATGAATGGACCAATAGAAATTTAGAATGATGTTAAAATTGCTTGGAGTAAAATATTTTTACATTAACTTACACTGAAATTAAAGGATTTCTTTTCCTTCCCCCGAAAACTTAGCATTTTGCATTTTGGAAATACGAGCATGTTATTTTAAGTAACAGAATGCTATTGTTAATCTGTCAAATTGGCTGCAGCTGATACCTGGTTTAATGCCAGAGAATAACACTTATGGAACACACTTTAAAAGATGGTTCTTCAAGGGGTCGTTAGAAAAGACAATGGTTTTATTTAGAACCATTAGTTTTAAATGGTGAAATAGTTCTTCAGAGCTTCTTCAGATTGATGGAGAATGTGTTGTGTATGATTTTATATAGAACCTTTTTGAAAATAGTTCTATATTGCACCAAAAAGGGTTCTTCTGTTGTTACAATGTCAAGCTTGTAACAAAAGAAGAGCCCTTTTTTATTCTATATAGAACCATATAACAACACATTCTCCATCAGTCTGAAGAGTCACTTCACCATGCAAAGAAACTTTTAAGCATGAAATGGTTCTAGATAGAACTGATGGTCCTAAACAGAACCATTGCCTTTACTAAAGAACCCTTGAAGAGGCATCAAGTGTGAACAGTATAATAAATATTAGTACACAGAACTCTCTAATTTTTTTGTTGTTTATGTGTGCTATTTTTAACATGACTCATGGTTATTATTTCTGTCTGACTGCCTGACTTCAGGGGTTCTTGTGGTGAATGTCACATGGAGAAAAAGGACCTATGTGGGAACTCTCTTAGACTGTACCAAGCATGACTGGGCCCCACCTCGGTAACATTTCACTTTTTCTTCATATGCACAATAATTTCTGTGTCATCTTTGCCATACATTGTTTTAAATGAAAGTAGAACAATGTTAAGCAAAATACTAGGGGGAGAGCCCCTAATAAGCCCACGTACATCATAAGCCAACTTGCACTTTTATTGTGAAATGTTCAAAAATTCGAAGTAATTAAAAAATTCTGGGAGTCTCATCCAATAAACAGATCTTCTATGTAAGTAATTGTGAATCGTTTTTTAGTTTGAGACATGTATGTGAACATGGAGATATCTTCCTTCCTGAACACAAGACAAAGTCACCTTCAGTACTTTATTAAACATTTTAAAATATGATCTCGAAAAGAAACTCTTTTCAGAATTCTGTGGGACAAATAAGATAAATGTTAATAAAAAAAAAATATATATATATATAGATAGATATATATATATAGATAATTGAGCAAATTAACCACCTATATGACTGTGCTCCAAATTTAGATATGTCATGATATGTCATGTCCAGAAACATACAGTCGTATGTAAAAGTTTGAACACCCCCAGTCACGTGACGTTTTGTTGATTTTCTAAGTGAAAATAAGTTAACACATCCTCTACAGAGAACAATTTTAGACTTCAATATATTGATAACTTAATACATATATACATGTACATGTAATTACACATGTCATTTTTGCACAGGCCACATTAATGTTTTGTTTTTTCCCAATATGTTAAATTCAACAAATGAACAGTAAAGAAATGTACAGAAGTGTGTTCTCTGTAAAGGAAGTGTGAACTTATTTTCACTTAGAACATCATCAAAATGTAATTTGACCTGGGGTGCTCATACTTTTGCATACAACCAAAAGCAACTCCTGTATTTCCCTTAGCTCTGTACAAGAGAAAATCAATCAATCAAAATCAATACTATAGTTTTACTATTAGTTTTCCTCTTTGATTTTTTCATCAGTCTACTGTGTCTTGCTGCCTTCAGTCATGTTTCCTAACAGAATCGCCTGATCCATTGTAATTTATTGCATTTTTTACCATCAAAAATGCATCTATATGCATAAAAACATGGATGGAAACCCAGCTACAGACATTACATTCCCTTTCAAGGAGACAGTAACTTTAACCCAAGCAACTACCTAAATACACCTTAGCTGGCTTTCTCTGTCATGCGCATCCAATAAGTCTAAAGCAGATGTTTAAGAGGATATATAAGATAATCTAGTAGCATAAGGAAGACAAAAATTCAGGGTTAAAAAACAGGAGTTTCGAAAACTGAAGTTAAAAAAATATACATTTTTAAATATAAAAGATATAAAGAAAATAAGACTTTTAATAACTGTGTAAGACCTGCTAGAGCACCAAAATGTTAAACATTTACATTAATAATTGTTCCCAGTTTAAATGTTTGTTATAAGTTCTTCTTAAAAGAGACTTTCTGTTGTTCATAATCTTATCAACTATTAAAATGAATCAATTTCATTTCTAAAACAGTGAGTAAGCTTAAAAGGAACGCAAGTGGGCTTAAATGGAACAAAGGGCACCTTTAAGCCAAGTCTGGACTTTTCATCTTTTCACTATTTTTTAAATAAATCTAATAAAACATGTTTGATTGTGTTAAAAGAGATATTAGGGTTTTTTTCCCCTTAATTTGGTTGTACATAGCATTTAAATGAATACTAAATGCAAATATACTTATGTTGCATTGTTGTTATTCACTAGGTTTTGTGAGTCCCCAATGAGTGATTCTGACATGCCATGTGGGCGTGGACGTGGTAAACGGATGCGATTGGCAGTGTCAGACCAGCCTGTCGTAGAACCTGGTCTCTCCAAGATAAGAGGGCTAACACATAAGAGGCGTGGTGTGGGAATAGGCAACAAAGGCAGGCGAGGAAGTCTAAATCTTAGTACCTGTAGGACTCCTGCGTACTATTCAGTGGAGGACATAAAGTCAAGTCCACTCATATGCGGCAAAAGAAAAGGCAAAGCCCCTGCTGATCTAGATTTAAGCTTAGTTGCAGAAGATGTTAGGAATGGAAACGGGAAACGAATACGTGCCAAATCCAGGAGTGCGCCTTCCACTCCGCAGGGGAAATCAGACCCAGCGTTTCTGGACCAAGTGTGTGCCTCTCCGATGCTCATTGATTGCCCACACCCTAACTGCAACAAGAAATACAAGCATATCAATGGGCTACGGTACCACCAATCACACGCACACTTGGACAGTGATAGCAAACAGGAGTTCGAGGCAGAGAGTGAGGACAGGCTCTCTGATTATGAAGAACCCCTCAGTAATGTGGCTTTTGACTCCTCTGAGAATCTTGATATTATGTCCAAGAAGCCAAGAACCATGTATAAGCTCAGTTCAGGTGGATCTCCAAAGAGCAGAAAATTGTTGCTAAACAGTGAACACAGTCCTACAGCGAACGCTAAGCCACGGAGGAATATGGTAGGTAAAGAGGGACCCATTGACGACTTGAGCAACCTGCCACTTATTTCAAACATGTCTGTGGTCCTTGAGAACTGCCTCATCACGGATCGCAACTCATCTGTGGAAATGCCTAAGCTTGAAGCTGAGGGTGTCATTGATAAGAGGGAAGTTAAAAAAGAAAATGAAACTGCTGAAAGGTGCTCAGCCAAAGCTAGGGCTAACAGACTTATTGCTAATACCCCTGCACCCCCAAAGCTTATCGCCATTCCCACGACATTTCCTACCAAAATCACAGATGGCTCATTTCATCAACCTTCTCCAACTGTTACTCTCACAAAAGCTAAGAACCTTTCACTGAAACCTATCAAGCCAAAGTTGGACATTGTTGCTCAAGTTAACATGGCAAATGCAGCCATAGTTTTAAGCAAAGAAAGTAAGAGAAAGGATAAGCACAGATTAAAGGACAGAAACTGTAAAGACCCCAGAAGTCCAAAAACAGATCCTGTTTTCACAAAAGCAGATGATACAAAAAGTATAGGGAAGGACTTTCCGGTTAGCCTGTTGAAAGAGCATTTGAGCAAGCAAGACGTTGTCAATGGTCCGAGTGAAAGTCAAGAGAGTCGAATGGCAAGTATCAGAGCTGAGGCTGACAAGGTGTACACTTTCACTGACAATGCCCCCAGTCCGTCCATTGGGAGCTCTGCAAGAATGGACCCTGGCACACTGTCAAATGGAGATAGTAATACAACCAAGACAAACAGTCCAGCATACTCAGACATATCTGATGTGGCTGAAGATGGTGGATTAAATTCAAGATCCAGAAGAAACTCAGCTCCTGATTCCAATCTGAATGGAAATATCAATCCCAAGATACCCTGCCCAATTACCCCCGTCACTGCAGCCCAGTCGTCAAGTCACAGCCATGGATATGAGTCTTATGGTCTTCCGGGTTACATGCACTCTGGCCAAAGCAACTCTGCTGCTTTCCTAAAGGTGTCCACACCTTACAGCAGAACCAAGGAGGACGCAAGAGACTTAAACGAGGACCTGAAAAACTCAGAATCAAGTGCAGATGCCAGTTCTCAATCACAGCTTCAATTAGCCATGACACAAACGCAAACTGCTTTAGCTCAGTCCTTGTACTATGGACAGTACACTCGTAACGTCCCCGCGGACCAGAAGGTTTTGATAGTTCCAAACACCCACCGACAGCAGAATGAGACATGCTGTGATGATGTGCAATACAGCAAACAGAGTAGAGTGCAAGCAAGACGAGGACCTGAGCAGAAAGAGCGGACGAAAGAGGATACAAAACAGATGATAACATCGTCTGTGGCCATCCACAAGGGAACAAACTCGGTTAAAATCAGCTGTGCAAAGCCTGGTTTCATCTACGTAGAGTTGGACAAGCATCAGCAGCCTCAAGCGAAGTCTTCTCTTATGTCAATGGCTAAAGATCAGGGGCATAACAAGGAGTCTGAAGACTTCAACCCAGAAAGTCAAAATACAAAAACAAATGTGGACACAAATGTAACATATCTAAATGTAAGTCTTTGACTTTACTACACATTTTCAAAAAATGTGCTTGTAAAAACGTTACAAATTTTATATATGTCTTTGATTTAAAGATAGCAGTCCAAAGAGTTTTTAAAGTTATGTAACCTTGTTTTATAAATTTCTTACTAATATTGTACCCTGAAGGGATTTTTGATGATGTGACTAATGTTGAGTTCAAGTTATCAGAATATCCCTTTCATCACTACTAACACATAGCCACTACTGTTGTATGACAATGGACCTCCCTTGCAGATGTTTAATTGCGTTGGTTGTAAGACTCTAAACTCTTTGACGGTAGATGTTCCTCTGGGTTTAGGCTTCAGAATCACAGTCCTGGAGCCACTCTTTTCAGTCCAAATATGTGAAGCAGCAAAATCAAGAGGTAAACAAGGTCTCTCAGGAAATAGGCCCAGACAAGGTGAAAGACTGGCGTGTGCCTCCCGATCCAGAGTCCAGACTGGAGGCTGAGCTTCAAAATGTAAAGTGTGAGACACCTTCTGAGGACATGGAAGAGGGCACCAGAGCAGAGGCAGAAGAGATGCCCAGCGAAACCTCTGAAGACTCGCAGAGTATGAGAGTGGCAGTATCCTCTTCTCAACAATCGTACATTCAGTACCAGCACTCCTATCCGTACCTACACTTATGTGAGGCAAACAACTCTTCTTTTAGGGTGATGTCACCAGCACTGGTGCACAACTACCCAGGTAATATTGTCATACAGCATTGACATGGATGGCTTCTCACAATGTTCTTTTGGCTTGTGGTTCTTTCATGCTCTTCACAACACTATTATTCAGTCAGTTTCATGGTTGTTAGGTTTCCATTACCCTCTGTATGGGAAGACAGCGGGCAGAGAGGACTCGGAAGGGACACAGAACAGCAAGCCAGTTACTGACCCAACAGCCCTGGAGCTGCTGCCCCATCACAACCTTCCATACCATGGCAAATCTCCTGTGGTAAGTGTTCTTCTGGCAATTCCTAATCACAAAGCCCAAGTTACGCCTCAGGGATGTGTGGTTTCACTCAGAGTTTTTCTCTTCTTCAGCCTGGGGAGCGGGGATCTCCAGATGAGGACAGGGAGACAGAGCAAGAGAGAGAAACCGTTCCATTTGCGCACCACCTTCACACGCACCATCACACTCATCTGGGCATGAGCTACACTCTTGTGTCGGGGCAATATGACCCATATCAAGGTGAAAAGAAAAACTAAATGAACCTCAGAACCAGTTAATGTTTACTAGAAGCATAGTAGCTGGTTGCCATGTTTAAAAACAAAGTCCTTCAAGCTAATTTTATTTGGTTTAACCATGTAATCTTTGAAGGTCTGAGTACGGCAGCCCTGGTTGCCAGCCAGCAAGTGGCAACCACACAGACCACTTCCTGTGGTATGTATGGCCTTTATGCATGACTGGAAATAGCCCCTGTCTGTTTACTAGGGGATTTGTGAATACTGATTATTCATTTTACAATTGCAGAAAATGATGGGAAGATGTGAGTCCAAACAACAGGTTCCTGGCTCACACAAGGATTCATAGACATCAATTCCATGGTGTTATTCATTGCCTCCATGGGAGGCAGAAACTACTTTCTTTTTTTAATTAATGAATGTAACATTAGAGGAACAATGCAGTGCTAATAATATTATGGAACGATGTATAGGTATCTAATGGTATCGCCATAGTGAGACAAGGCTTTGTAAAATAGGCTATTTGCTTTTTGGGTGCCTGTCATTAAAGACAAACATGTAAAGCTTTCTGTAATAGGACTTTGCCTGTAAATGGCTGCATCTAGCTAGTTGTATGCACATGTATCGTCGTGTACCATAATATTGAATGTATTTGATATTTCATGACCTCTGTGTGGTAAAGGATGATTTGCAGTAGGTTACAAGTGACTGTAAGGTGGATCTGTCTGCATTAACCTATTAACATGAATATACTGTTATTAGCCACAGCCATTAACTGATTGTATCGTATCAAGTGAAAGGAGTTAATCGACACATCTCAGTGCCATATAGTATTATTGTGATGTACATTTTGTACATAGTTAACAAAGCTTAACAGCAGATATTACTTGCTTATGTACAGTTGTTTTCAGTGCAATGTACGGTTGTCTATTCCACCTCACTTACATGGCAAAAGTAGTCCTCCCCTTGTTACTTGAATAGTGCTGCATTACTTAAATATGTTTACAAGTACATCTTTGGAAAAACAAGTCAGTGTTGTAGTTTGGTTCGTCCTTACTGTCATTAGTTTTTTCTTGATGTCAACTATACAGTACCATGAAATTACAGTTGCTTTTTATACTGTTCTTGCCTTAACACATTTGTCAATCCAAATAAAAAGTAAAGGTTGTTTGTAAATGAGTTCTTTATTATTGATGCCACAATGACATGGACAATAGAATTAGACAGCTCCAGACTTTTTGGCACTCGTGGATAAAAATAAGCAGAAAGAGTCAATGAGTATTTGTCTTTGTTGTTTGTCAGCTCAGTATTGTAACTGGGGGGTCGGGGGAACGATCACACTGAAGCCTGTGACATGGTGGGGTGCATGGTATTGTACCCACTAGCAATTTTACTGCGACCATCACAGTGATGCTTTCATAACTATACATATAAAATAAGAGGCAAGCTAGAGGTGGGCAATATGACAATATTTTAGCATTTTATTTGGAAAAATATTATTATCATGATCATCATCTGCATGGTTCATTAAACAGAGCATAATTAGTTCTATTTAACTGGCTTCAGTGCAGTACAGAATACGAAATGTAAATAAAATTAACCATGCCTGGCAGTGTCTGTGTGTCAAAATATCATGATACGTATGGTGCATTGTGAAAATGTATTTAAGTATCATGATGTGATATTTCGGCCATATTGCCCACCTCTATATAAAGCCATGACTCACAGATGGACCTATGAAATGTAGTTTTGTAATAACTGCAATTCGGGCTGAGGAACATGCCTGAAACCCCTCCTTCTTCCAATCTACCAGCCTTTAAATTCACATACTCACCTTCTGCTCCTAAGATGAAGTTTTCGCAACCCCCACCGCTACCCCATCTCCTCCTTGTTCATAAGTCCTACATCAGTCCTACTACAACTATGGGGGAGTCCACCCCATAGTTGTAGTAGTGGTGGTAGTATGAGTTTTCCCTCATACTACCACCACATGCCGAAGGCACGATCCAAACTTGGAAATTTAACAATATACTTCACCAGTCAGCCCCCATGAACACTACACAGACCACTTTTATTCAAAATACATCTTTTCAGTTATATTTACTTTCTATAGATTCATCACAAATTGCAACATATATTTATTATTTATGACTCTACAATCTGAAAAGATCAAAATGAATCTATTCAAATAATACATCAAAATGTATTACATCAAAATATACATGTCACATAGCAAAGTTTCTACTCTATGTGACCTTCTTATTTGGCCAATGGCAGATTGACAGCTAAACATGATGCATAATTATTGAGACATAACAATAGCATGCAAGCAAGCAAATTACATTGTCACTTTTGTTCATTGAAAGGAATGTTTATATTGGGGCTTTTTTGCACAGGGGCATTTAAAATCCTAGTTATGCCACTGTATTTAGTTTTGCACTGAAAATGTAGGAGAAATTGTTTTCAACCAGGGGAACATTATATGAATGTCATGTTTGTGCTTTATGTGTTGCACACAGATAAAATAAAAGCAACATATGTACCAATTACAGAATAATTTACAGTCATGTGCAAAATGTGCTGTTTTGTTGAATTTGTTTTGTTGCAATACGTTAACACATCCTCTGAAAAGAACACACTTCTGCACAATTACTGTTTGGGGAAAAAATGAAACATAAAATGTGGCCTGTGCAAAAGTTTTTAACAAATAGAAACTGTGCACTAAAATTTGCAGAAAAATGCAATGAAAAGCTTTTTGTTTCCTCTAGAGGATGTGTTAGTGGTGAGTGATACAGCAAAAATACAATATCACAACACTTGAAGACATTTTCATGATAGAAAGTACATAACACAATGTCTAGTTTTCTGATACTTGCTAAGTCTGATAAAAAAGCCCCAGTAGAGCCACATTTATTTATTTATTTATTTATTTATTCATTCATTCATTTATTTATTTACTTTAAGTTTTGCATCTCTATTAGAATTTAAAATGTATCTTTTCTTCATAACTTGAAGAACCTGGTGGGACGACATTCTCCTTACGGTGGTGGTGGTGTTAGGAACCAGTGTTGATGTCTCTAATGCATAAATATAGCAATTTTATTTACTATGCAATATGACTCGTAAACCTACATGTGTGTTGTGAGTTTTTATGTTATTGTGATAACGGAAAAACAGTGGTGATTTAGAAAAATTTCTTTTGGATCTATTTTGCAATAACTTACATCAGCCTGCATGTAACATAACAATGTCTCAATTATCAAGTAATGTATCTGTAAGCACTTCATGTAATAACTAACGCTAATAGGCAGCTTTGAGAGACGTCAAAATGGTTCATTTACAGAGCTCTAGATGCAAGAGCAAAACAAAAAATACAAATATTTTTACAAAAATAATTCATTTTAGAATGCACTGTCACTTTACTCACGTCTATCCAGACATCCTTGACTGTAGAGGGGGCTCTACCAAATCTCTCACTCCAACGCCGCGGCTTTGGGTGAAGCTCAGTTTTGAACAAACTAGCGGCAGTAAATAGTATTGATGCCACTGAGCTGGGAGTATGAGCGCCCTTTTGAAAGAATGACTGTCACAAACTGAACTTTTTTGAACGAGGATCAAGATAATGCCATGGCTTCAAAATCTGACCAACTTCTTATTGTTGTTTCTATCCTTGAAGGTACGTTCGGTGTTGCCAGTAAAGCTAATTAGCTTGGTTAGCTTGCTAGCTAGCTACGTTGCTAATACCAGAATAAACAAACGTTTTTGGTTAAAAAGAGTGCAATTTGGAGAACTTCATCATTAGCTACACAATTCTTTTTCACCACGTTTAACGTGTAACTGAACTGCTTAAGGTATGAACTTATAGATAGCTAACAAAGTCTGTTAAATTTAACTAGCTAGCTTAAGTTAGTTGTTGAGCTTTTTATCCTTCCAGCAGGTGACAGATTGAACAGCAGCTGTTGTGTCGTATCCACGGAAGCTGTTATTAGCTAGAGAGCAACCGACTTCGCTTATTGCCTTTAAATATGGGTGTTATTGCAGTGTTAAAGACAAGAGACAATACTTCATATGTATAACATTATAATGTTACGACCAATAATATCATGACTTTTAGTAATGTTAACGCTATAATCTTTAACCAAGTTCGAACGTTGTTGGTTAGTTACTGTTGCGACGTTGATGCCTGTGACGGTTACAGTTGGAGGAAAGAAACAAGATATACTTTATAACACGTTAGCCTATTTTATAGTTACTCATTTAGTTTCAGTACTATTTAGTGTATTTTAAAGGTGCAAACATAATAGGCTTATGCCATATAGCTATTAAATTATGTTAAAAAAAGGAGCACGGCTTTAAGGTTCGTTTGTTAACCTTAGATAAATGTATACATACACCGATCAAGCATAATATTATGACCACCTCCTTGTTTCTACGCTCATTGTCCATTTTATCAGCTCCACTTACTGCAAGGTGGACTGACAAGGTAGGAGTGTCTAATAGAGTGGACCCTGTGTTTGAAAACTCCAGCAGCACTGCTGTGTCTGATCCACTCAGACCAGCACAACACACTATCACACCACCACCACCACCACCACCACATCAGTGTTACTGCAGTGCTGAGAATGATCCACCACCCAAATAGTGCCTGCTCTGTGAGGTGCCATGGGGGTCCTGACCACTGAAGAACAGGGTGAAAGGGGGCTAACAAAGTATGCAGAGAAACAGATGGGCGACAGTCTGTAATTGTAGAACTACAAAGTGCACCTATATAGTAAGAGGAGTTGATAAAATGGACAATGAGCGTAGAAACAAGGAGGTGGTCATAATAAATGTTACATTTATCTAAGGTTAACAAACGAACCTTAAAGCCGTGCTCCTTTCTTTTTTAACATAATTTAATAGCTATACGACATAAGCCCCCCCCCCACCCCCTCGCCCCATTCATCAGTGGTGAGGACGACCACTGTGCAGATATTATTTAAGAGGTGGTCTTTACTTCGTTCATCAGTGGTCAGGACCAGCAGGTATTATTTAAGTTGAAGATCATTCTCAGCACTGCAGTGACACTAACGTGGTAGTGTCATGTCAGTGTGTGTTGCTGGTTCTAGTGGATCAGATACAGCAGTCGTTCTGGATTCTTTAAACACTTGCTGTCCACTATATTAGACACACCTATCTTGTTGGTCCACCTTGTAGATGTAACGTCAGAGACAACAGCTCATCTGTTGCTGCACAGTTTGGGTTAGTCATCCTCTAGTCCCTCATCAGAGGTCAGTTTATGACCAGAGGATGCTATTGGTTGGATATTTTTGGTTAGTGGACTGTTCACAGTCCAGCAGTGATAGTGAAGTTTTTAAAAACTCCAGATCCAGTCAGTGCAACAGTAAGTGTAAGTACCATATCAGTGTCACTGCAGTGCAGAGAATGATCTGTCACTCAGATAATACCTGCTTAGTGGTGGTCCTGTGAGGGTCCTAATTATAGATGAATAGGATAAAGTGATGAATAGGACAAAGCTAACAAATGATGCATTCTGTAATTGTAGAACTACAAAGTGCACCTCAATCGTAAGTGGAGCTGTTAAACTGGACAGTGAATGTACATACAAAGTATAGTTTAAAGGTGTCCAGTGAGTGTACATAAAGACTGTTGTACTAAAGAAGTAGCCACAGCATTTATCACACAGGAAAATAGTTAGTAGGTACATAGATAGCAGAATTGAGGCACTGCTTTTTAAAAAGAGATTTGTGTACAATTTCTGTTAAGCCGTGCACATAATACTACCACTACTACTACTACTACTACTAATAATAATAATAACTAACAATAATAACAGTAACAGGGTTGAATGATTAGTTGAAAATATATAGTGTTGATTTGATCATTTTCTATGAATCAAGCTCCAGCCCTTTTTGTAACTCAAGAAATCCAGCACATCCATTTTTTCCAAACCTGAGGATTGAATGCTGAATGTAACATATTAGACCGTTTGTTCGAAAGCTCTGCATTATTAGGTTATTTCTCCACTTAAAATTTGTAAGACAGCTGTGAATAAAGTAGGAAGCAATTAAAATTGCATTCTTTCAAATAGTATTTTTTGATTAAAAAAAAAGATTAATGGTGGTTGTAGTAGTTGTAATTGTAATAACAATAATAATAATAATAATAATAGTAAGAATAATAATAAGAATAATAATTAGGGATAATAACTGGGCCAGTGTCAATATCCAGTATTTTTCATGTACATGCTGATGCTTATACCGATTCATAAATATTTATAAAATGTAGAATTGGAGACTAAATGTACCTAGATTAGCATTACAAAGCATAACACTCTATTAATTTTAAGGTCGTCAGTTCCCCAAGAGTCAACGACATACTTTAGTTGTCCAGGCAAAGTTTGATGGCGAGCAGCTAGCCACAGACCCTGTGGAGCATAAGGAGCAGCCACAGTTTTGTACTGAGTTGGCATGGGAGCTCGATCGCAGAACACTTCATCAGCATAGGTATGTACTCTGAATGTGTTTGTTCTTCAGTTTCTTTAGCTGTGTTCTTTATTTGTTTAAAAGGCAAGGTAACTGCTTGGTTTCTGATTTCCCTTACTACAGACTCCAGCGAACACCCATCAAATTACAGTGCTATGCAGTTGATTCAAATACATCTGCCAAGGAAAGTGTTGGATATATTGTCCTGGATCTCAGATCAGTACAGGAGGTTAAGCAAGTAAGCCCTGAGTCAACATATGTTGCTTTGTGCTGATGTTTGTTTGTTCTGAATATGATGCTTGTATAAAGTATTTGGACTGTGTTCCTCAATATACACTTAAAAAATAGGTAGACAGCATAGCCTTATTCTCGATGTTGACATATATTGCATCTGATTAAAATGTTGTTTTTACAGCCTCCTAAGTGGTATCCTTTGCTGAGTAGCAAGTATACCAAACTAAAGCCAGCTCTGTTGTTGAGCATGGTCCTGGAGAATGATACCAAACAACCACCAGATCAATTTAAGGCAAAGAAAGCTCCACCTAGACCAGGTAAATTTGAATTTCATCTGTCTTTTTTGTTAAGGGGAACTTAACAAAAAAGCATTTGTTTTACTATGATGAATGATACTTGAACTTTTGGTTCTCTCATTACTCCTTTCTTTCTTTCTAACTTTTTTGCCATCTGCTTCTGTTGATTTCATTTATAACTTCTGTCTTTCCAAAGCACTTTATCCTTCATGCATGTTTCTTTTTCCAAAGTATTTCTCAGGTCAGTGTTTATTCATTAAAATATGGTGCTAGATAGTATGTACCTCTGATATACCTATGTTTACACTGTACCTGTTTTCTAATGCCACTATATAACCATTTCTTTTTTTCTAGGTTCACCTGTCTTAGCCAATCTAGAGTCTGTTAAATTGGAGGCTGTTCTAAATGAAGGTGAAGGATATCATCAAATTGGACCAGCAGATCTTTGCAAAGACATGTTTATTTTGTCAGTCACTGTTGCCTTTGCTACCAATCTGGAGCAGGTAAAGCTCAGTCACTAGGACATAAAAAGCTTTGACTTCTTTTGTGTGTCCTTACTCTCATAATATTCATGTCATTTTGTTTGTCTTGGTAGACAAAGAGAAAAATGAAAATCTTTCCTTTTTATGTTGTAGTTGATCTCCAGTTCAGCAAAGCTGGCCAGTGAAGGCTCAGAGTTCTTCTTCTTTTACTCTCTCCTGGACAATGATGTCACCAGTGAACCATTCCAAAATCTCATAAGTCCAAATTTTGAGCCTGAAAGAGCCTCAGTTCGTATCCGCAGCAATGACAAGCTACTACGAGCCTTTCTCAGTCAGCAGCAGAATCTTCAGGTAATACACTTCAACCATCACAGTCATCTGGTGTGTGATTGTGTAACAAATGACCTACTTTTGTTATGCGAACAAGTTACGGCTACTTTCACTTATGTATGAATGCCTGTGTCTACTTTAATGTATAGGTCCACCTTTGCTGCGGAAATCAATCATTGGGAGGAACTGACATCTCTCTTGCTGCCCTGGTGAAGAACAGTGTGGATCTGGCCAAGGAGGCAGCCACTATAGAGGGAGCCTTTGTCTTGCAGCCCCCAAATCGTACCAAGCTGAGCCTCCAGGCTGTTCCTGTAGATTTACAGCCAACAGTTGGGGTGGCAATTACACTGAGAAGAGAGGATGTCAGTGCTGAGGTATACAAAGGACCTAGATCAGACAGAAATATTAGTTTGGGGTGGTGTTTTATTGAAATTTGGTGTTAAAAAGATGCAAGTTGCCATTTTATCAATTAATAAAACTAATTAGAGCTTATGTTTGCAGTGCCTGAAAAAGAGCTTGACCAGGGGTGTCCAATTTTATCTTATCTGTAAATGGCTGGTGTGGCTACAGGTTTTCATTCCAGCAAAGCAGGAGCACATGATCAGTTGTTTGAAGAAAGACCAGTTGTTTAAACAAGTAGAGTCATGTATGTTCCTGCTTGTTTACAATGAAAACCTGCAGCCACACCGGCCCTTTGCGGATAAGATGGACCAGCACCAAGTTAGACCAATCAGAAGCAACTATATGCTGTGTACATGACAACACAATCACAACTAATTGGCAGTCTGGTGCAGTATGACTGAGCCTCAAACCAGAGAAAGTGTAATTATTTTCTGTAAAATCACAGTTGTTATGTTGGTCAGAAAAATCGCAATTAGATGTTTTGTCCAAATCGTTCCGCCTGACTAAATGTATAAAGAATGTAAACCTTCGTAAAAAAGAGAACGTAAAAAAGTGCATTCTCATAGCGTATTGGCTTAAAAAAATAGCGTGAGATGATACTGCTTAGGGCTTGCATGCATTTGATACCAGCCAATATGCAGTTCTGGTAGCTTGTGTGTCTATCACCTAGCCTGACAAGAAAATATATGGCAAACACTATGGTACTGTTTTTGGACTTGACCTGTCCAAGTTGAACAGAACAGTCATCAGCTTAATCAAACCAGTGCAGTTGTGCAAGTTGCATTGTCAAGCGGGACAGACCCTCACCAAAACAAACACTTCATGTAAGTCATAATAAATAAAAATGTTATTGTCACAACACACTTATTGTTGCAGTGCCACACAGATCTAGAAAGATATTTAGTTCCAAGAGGTTCACAAGTGTGTTTTCATAACTGTAGAATTGGGCACATTACATTAGCACTATTACACTGGAGTGAGAAGAAATTAAACAGACTTTGCTAATACAACAAATAGTGTGGCGCTAAAATCATAACAATAGACTGGTGTGTAAATCCCTTATACTTAAAATAGTTTTAAGTTTACAGTGCTTTTGATAAACAGAAGATATGCCTTGATTCAGTTTACTGGTTTAATCTAATCTCTTTCTTAAAAGCTGCCAGAGCCACCCATCAAAAGTAGAGATGGGCTTAAGTCTCCAGTAAAGAAAAGCCCTGGAGTGGACGTCCATCCTGAACCAGCTCCAGCTAAGACAAGACCACGTAGCCCATCCCCGACACATAGATCTCCTGTCCGGCCGCTGACCTCGCCGTCACCGCCGCCTGACCGTCAGCACTCAGAGAGTGAGGCTGAGAGCCTGCCAGAAGATGCAGAGCATGTTGAGCCAAAACAATCAGGTTTGTTTTTGTAGGTTTTGAACATAACTTAGTGGAATGGTGTGCACGGTTTTTAAGGTGACCTATTACAGGTTTAAGCTGTTTATTTCTCAGTCAGACTTAAATATCCACTACAGGCGATGCTACTGTTGTTGTTTCAGAATTGTTGGCTCCTGCATTACCTGCTACAGACATGCCACTGGAGAGTGAGGCAGACGTTCAGGCATCCTCTATTACCGTGTCTGCCCCAAAGATTGCTATCCCTGCCTCAGCGCATCATTACTGCTTCTCCATGGACCTGCGCAGCATCAGAGATCTAAATGTGGGCTTCCCTGTGAACTGCATGCTGAGGTACAATGTGTCCAATGTGAGTAAGATGCCCATTTAATCAGTGGGTTTCCAGTAATGAGTGGTTAGTAAATTTCATGTCTAATTTTATAACTAGATATGCCTACCAGTTCTTTGGGAGTGCAGCCCCCATCATGACGAATCCTGCAGTGGAGATAAAGAAGAACACAGAGGTGTTCCTACCTCAGTCATACTGTGCCTTTGATTTTGCTGCACTGCCTAATCAACTCCAGGACACATTTTTAAGGTGACTGCGCACTACAATTTTACATGACATTTTATACTTACAAACTAGCTACAGGCTTTAAAACAAAACTGTTTCTGTCGTATCTTGTCTCTCCTGATGCGAGATGCAGATCAACAAAACACATGGTTCACATGAAAGTCATTGTATTATCAAGCCATATAATATGCTATAATATAACTTTTACTCTTAGAGCCACTACAAACAGGACGCGATGCAACACGCTCCGTTGTGCAGTATTGTGGCATCAGTGTGCTTACCTTCATTAAAACCATTGGTCTTGAATTTGTGTACACTGTGTGCGCTGGCACATCTGATGGTGGCTATTAGAAATTGATAAGTATTACTTCCATTTTGCTGTACTATTCAGATGTTATTACCTATTTACATTGTAAGTTATGCAGTAAATTACAATTACATGTGATTTACATTCTGTATTGACAAGCTTCACTGTTTTTTTTTAAATAATTTTTCTTCACAACAAACAAGATGCACAACAATTTATCTGATTCGGATCAGAAAAAAACATCTACTTATGAATACAAATGTGGTAGCGATAGCACTTCCAGTAGTGTATCTCTGCTTGTTTCAATGAAGTATGAGTGACCACATGTCTTTTCTGTTTCTTGAAGAGTTCCTCTGGTAGTGGAAATGTGGCATCGAGACCCAAGTTCCAGAGACATCTTACTTGGCATGTCCAGCATCCAGCTTTCACATCTCCTTACCTCTGAGAAGACTCGCTTTCTTGGCCAGTCTGGCCAGCAGCACTGGAGACAGACTTATTCTGAAAGGCTACCTGTTGTCAAAGCACAAGGGTTTGTGTAGTATTTAGCTGTATAGTTACATATGTTTTTGTCAGTACAATACAGTTTAGACCACAGACCAATTCTTATTTAGTCACCAGAGAATCTTAGGTGCAGTAGCATAAACATGCCTTTAGATGGCAGGCATGTAGCACTTTTTTAAGTCGAAGACAAAGGCCGTTCTCAGTTCTAGTAATCCATGTAATCTTCTGTTACTAACAACTAAGAGTAGTTCAGCTCTCATGTAAAAATCCAGAACTGATATTTGAAATTTTGCTTAATTCTGTCTTTACATAGATCAAATGAGAAGGTGGCTGAACTGAGTTATGTGGCGGTTCTGGAAGACATGGGTCTAGTAAAAGCCCAAGACATCCTCATATCTGAATCTTCTCTGGTAAAACTTGCCTAATGTTTATGATTCAAATTTGTGATGTGTTTTTCCAGATGCCCAATAAGCTTACTTCTACACTAGATTGAGCAACAGTGAATATGCACTATTGGCAGTGTATTTTATTCTTATATATGGCTTAGTCAGTAGACATTAAAAAGAACAATATGGCCAAAATAATAATATGTTCTCATATATGATTGTGACAGAGTGGTAACCAGGTTCATCAGAAGACAGCAGTCGCTCCTCAGCCTCACAGTGGGGTTGAAGTGGCAGCCAAGTCACGGGAGACTCTGGAATACAAGGCAGCTCTTGAGCTTGAGATGTGGAAGGAGATGCAGGAGGATCTGTTTGATAACCAGGTTATCTTTCTTTTTTATGAATCTTCTAACAACTGTATTTTTAATGTTCCTCATCTTTCATGTTGATGTGTTTTTATATTGAGGTTTCATAGTTTAAAAACCTTCAGTCCAGGCTTAAGCATGACAAAACATTGATGTTTGGAATAAGATGGAAAGTAATGTGGATTCGGCTTCTTTGTAGCTGAAGCAGAAAGAGCTGAGCCACATGCAGGCCCTGGCAGAGGAGTGGAGGAAGAGAGACCGGGAACGAGAAGCACTTGTTAAGAAGAAGGTACTCTGACATGGCAGCTGTAGGTCATTTGTGTTTGAAAAATGGCACTGCCAGTTTTATAACAGCATGAACAGCTTGATGAAGGTTTGCAAAACCGTGCCCATTTTTGGAATCATTTTCCCAGGAGATGGAATATAATCTGTTGGAAGAACAGCTACAGAAGACTCTTGCCGATCTGGAAAAGAGAGAGAAGACCCTCGCTCATGCAGAGTTGGAGGTTAGTTGTCAGTGCATTGCCATTATCACAGTACACAGGAATACTTGGGTAGGCCAAAGCTTAAACAAACACTGGAGTATTAATATGAATTAATTAGATGTGTGCATAGCTTATGTTCTCTCAATTTGTTTAGACTTGCGATGAGCTTGCCTTGAATTTTTGCCAAAGGCATCATCTTATACAGATCTAGTCAGCTCTAGTCACTGGCACTGTATGCATTAAAGATGAGTGCCACCATACATACAGTTGCAGTAAATGCATGTGTTAACGTTTGTGTATGTGTGTAGACCCAGAGGCTGCAGAGGGAGATGCGCACAGAGCATGAGTTCAGCATGCGCGAGCTGCAAGACAGCGGCCGACGTTTGCGCGAAGACTGTGCCCACCAGGTGGAACTGGAGAGGTTAAAGGTCAGGCAGCTTGAGGAGGACCTCGCCCGGCAGCAACAGCAGGTAACCGCAGTAGACATTGTGCAGCAAGTTCAATTTCTGCCCTACAAAGAGCAGCGCTGGAGAAAATGTTGACCTCAAGGTCAATGGGGCATAAGATCACTCCTCCCCCTTTCTCTTCTGGCTGCTTTAAGTAGAAGAAAAAGTCAAAGTGCTGCTGAAGTCTGGATGTGAATAGGCTGTATCTATTGGCTAGCATCAATTATTGTTATTGTTAGTGATTAATTATTGTTAAGTAAACAAGGGAATTACCTTTAAAGGACCCATTTAATGGAAAACCAAGTTTTTCTTGAATGGTTGAAAGCAAATCTTTGATGTAGTATGTAAACATACAGCATGTGTGTGTGTGTGGGTGTGTTTGTGTGTGTGTGTGTATATATATATATATATATATATATAAATATACACACACACACACACACACACACACACATACATAAAAGGTTATCCTTGAAATCTAAAGCCACAAATCTAAAAGTGAAATTTTTTAGTATGTCAGATTTGCACCAGTAGATTCTCCACGGTTCTGTTTTTATAGGCTAGTATTTGTTTGGGAAGGTGCTGCTAAGCATTCTTAATTTTAAGGCTTTCCTTTTAAAACATATTTGAGAGATTGCTTTACTGGCAAGCAGACTCCAGAGAGCATTAGGCGAACTTTGGCTCTCTATTTTAATAATCTAGAATTGTCACATGAACTCTGTTTACTTGAGCACATTTTATCACTGGCCTAATTAATCAACTAGCCGAAAAAAAATATGCTTGACTGCTGTGCAAAACCTAGCTTGTGTCAGACTGTGTTTCTGTCTTGTTGCATTTTTCCCTTATGACCATATTTCTCAGAGCTTTTTTTAATAGAAAAAAAGCCTCGTCTTAGCCAGTCTCTCCCATCGTCCTTTGCACAGACAGCCCACCTACTGAAATAGTTCAGTCTGCCGTCTCATTTTTTTTTTTTTTCCCAGAAACATCTGGACCGACCCCGGCGCTAACAAATCAAGCAAAGTAGGTTTCTGACATGCGTAAAGGAGAAAGGCCTTTGCGATGAGAGATCCTCGGCCTGGGCTGCCACACGGCTCTATATCTTGTCTTCCCTCCCGTGTCAGGAACGTGTAAACATACATTTGTCCTGTGTCGGCACACTCTAACTAGTTTATCAGACCAGAATCCTCCTCCGCCTTTTCTGTTGGACACTCCTTGCCTTGTCTCAGAGTGCCATGCTTTGTGTGTGTTGGGTTTCTTTTCGGGGTCTGGTTTGTGTCAGAAAGGGAAGACTGTGGAATGGAGAGAGCTTGCAGGGTTTTAGTTACATTGGGCGCTGTCTAACACCCTTCAAGTCTTGCGGCTCTTGAGCGTGCTGAAGCAGTAGCTCTCGTTAGCTGAGAATTGGGCATTTGTTTGCACTGAGTAGTGTTAAACAGAAAGTGCAAGGAGTCAATCTGCACGTGTAGAAATAAGTATTTATGATGTAGCCTTTTTACACATGCATAATACAATCAGTATTATATTGCTGTCAGCAGATACAGTAATTATCTAAAATTACAATATCAATATTGGATCAATCTAAGGATTCAAGCGAGATTTAGCTAGTGCCGGTATGATGATGCATTAAATTGCCCATATTCCAAATCAGTCGACTCATTTGGGAGCTTTCTTTTTCACCAGTAAAGGATACAACAATTTGCAAAACAATGTTTTTGATTTCATTAATGTATTTGATGTATTATCATCCAATTTTACACTTAAATTTATTCATTATTGTATCGCTATTTTCAGCAACATTAGGAGATACAGATATGAAAATATTGGTTATTAGTGTCAGCCCAGAATTTAACCTCCAATTTAAAATGGATTAGAAAATGATTGAGTTCTGAATCCCAGACTCTTTTTACTTGTTCTCACTTTGCCATGCTGTAAGCATTGTTCAGTAAGGTGATCCTTGGCACAGCACGGCTGAACGTTTATGAAGCTGCTATCGTTATCATTCTCTGCTTTTTGTGCTGCTGTACTCTTGGGCTGTATGAAGTATAGGAAGGCTGCAACAAGACTTGTTCTGGAACTGTTCCATTAAACCATTCTGCAATCTTGCACGCTTACTGTCTGAAAAGGTGCTGTATTTTCAAATTCAGACAGTTCAAGCAGTTGTGCTTAGGATTGCTGTAAAATCTACATTGGCAATGTACAGGAGAATTTTCAAGTGAAGCCAGACAATGATATAAAAACAGTAAATGCCGCTTTTCCGTTTTTTTTTTTTAAATCATGTTTCATTATGTCATATTTTGTTTTCTACACAAAAGCTAACAGAGGCCGAAAAGAAGTATAAGCTGCTCGAAAAAGACTTTCAACAGTATCGTGACCAACAGAACACTCGGCCAGAAATCCGCTTGCAGTCCGAGATCAACATGCTCCGATTGGAGAAGGTCAGTGAAAATAGACATAAAACACAGTATTCAGTAGCCTTTTGTTTTAGACTTGGTAAATGCTCTTGAATGTATTCATTTGTTAATTCAGTATGAACTCATAAAATAATCATAATTGCCTAATTAGTTGAAGATCCATACTTGAAGCCTTCATAAAACATTCATAACACTTACATAAATTGTGGATAAATCAGATGTTTAAGCAGGCAGCCGCAGGCAGTGTTCATATAGGTTGATGGTCCATTTGCAAGTGTGTAGTTTGTGAATGGGTTATGTATGTGCTTTGTAGCCCTAAATTGAAACCTTCAAATAAAGTGTTGGCATGACTTCTGTCGAACAGAAATGAGTAGACAGTAGCCTCTGAGGTGTGATGTAAACACATTCGTAAATTACCAGGAGCCTTGTGCTGAAAACTGTTGTGGCTTTATCATTCCCAAGGCGGAACTGGAACGGAAACTGGAATCAACAACGAAATCTAAACTTCATTACAAGCAGCAGTGGGGACGTGCTCTGAAAGAACTGGCGAGATTTAAGCAGGTAAGCTGTTGTATCACTTTCTTTTAGTGCATTATTGTATTTAGTTCCAAAGTAAGAAGATAATACAAACTTTGGTTGTCAGTTATGTATTTCATTAGGATTTGAAAACAGAATGGAGCAGTTAAAATGTCACTGTACATGGTGGTCTGCAATGAACACAATATGAGAACTATGTATTGCAATGATTAATTTATTTGTGTGATTTCAGTTTATTTATTTTTTTTTTGGCAGCTTTATTTAGTTGATTGTACTTTTCAGAAGCTTTTGTCAAGAAAGACCAGTGATTTCTACAGTCTAGAACATTCTTTTTCCCTCCGATACATGAGCTGTTTTCCCGGTCGACTGATCATAACGTACACATTCAGGGAGAGCTGCACTGTAAGATCTAGTGTGTGTCCCTCAACATAGCCATGGATCAAAAACAAAGGAGACTGAGGTATCCTGTATCTTGCATGAGTAGCCATGCATGGTAGTCAAAACGGGCGCAAGAAAATGTGCCATTTCTTACTGCGTTTAAACCAGATGTAAATTTTTCAAAAAAAAAACTTCACAGTGTACATTGAGAAACAGTAAGCCTGTCACTAGCTTGTGGTATTTGCTTTGAAATATTGGACTCCTTCTCAAGTGAACCCTGTAAAGAACTAATACCAGTGTAAACAGAGCAGATGCAAAGAGCTTATCGGCCCTTGCTAATAACTGTTAAAGACAAAGTCCAGCTGGAAAGTTTGAGAGCGACTCACCCCCCCTTTCCTTTTTTTTCTTTCTTCTCTTTAAGTGCCAGATATATGTTAAGAAAACAGCAGTTGATTTATGGTGCACAAAGGGGTCTATAACTTAATATGAAAGAGAGCTATAAATCAGGTTTGTATTATGCTAAGAATTAGCCTGTGTATTAACCATTTAAACACCAAGTTCACTCGTAGAAAAATTTGTAAATGAAAGTTTGAGGCTTATTTTGCACCTGTGTTGTACTAACCTGGTTAGAGTAGCTAATTTAGCTGAATCCATGTTGTGTTATTTACAATGACTTATGCTTTACCATGACTTTAGTAACACACTCCGATTTGGGGAATTTTCGACAGTTTCCCATGACAGTAAAAAAGAAAACGTGAATTTCAGGGTACTTGGAGAAGGAAAAATTCATGATGATCACCCTGAGTCCAATGCACATTCCAATGCGCTAACTCTGAGAATATCTTATCTCCTTAGGCCCTAATGCACCAGACTTTGCCTTTTTACTCCCTTCTTTCTCAAACTACTTTGGTATTTCTTTGTCAGTTTGAAGACCTGGGAAATTTTAAGCCGTGAAATCCCCCAGGTGCTTGTCCTGTTCTTGTCAGCTTAGTCCTCTGCAAAAAACTGCACTTGAGCTGTAGTCTGGCAGCCTTCTTCTCTCCAGCGAGTCCTCTGTCTGACCCCCCTCTGGAGGAGAGCCACAGGTCATTTACTGGTCACTCAGCTGCTTTCTCACTCCTCTGCCCCACCAGGTCAAGGCAATGCAAAATATGCTTGTGTATACAATTTGTCAAGGTCCTACAACCATTAGTTAAGGCCTGGTTTGGTGAACCTCTTGCCACGCACCTTTTTATCGTCAGTTTAGGCCTCTGGAAATATTTAGCTTAGCCATCAACCACAGGTAGCAAAGAAAACACTGTAGCCCTAGGGACCTTAAGAAAATCTGCAAGATAATTGTTTCAGTGTTTTTCTTCAGCATTCACTTGGCTATGAGGGCTATGGCTACAACTTGGTGGGTTTGTTTTTCTTGCAATTTAGGTTACTGCAAATGGTGTATTGGCCTCTAATGCGGCATGAAAACGCAAAATTAAATTAGATTATATGTAAACATATCAGTTCAATGATAAAATAAGGCCAAGTTGAGCTATTATGTGAGAGCATGCTTAAATTTTCACACGGGCTTTGTTCTGTCAGCAAATAGGCCAGAATATTGATGTGTGGTTTCTTAATGGTACTGCAGGACTGTAATGACGATTTTAACCTCAGATTTCAGCAGTTTCTCATTATACTGCCAGTTCTGAAGGTCAGATTCAATTAAACAGCTATTGAACTGCGAATGCACTGTATTTCTCCAAAGCAATTAGACTAGCTCAGGCAGAATGTAACTATCGTTATTGCAAGGATATCTTTTTATGATAGAAAGCAAAATGGTTCTAAAGGGGAAAATGTCAAATTGCCTCTACGATGTTCATAAACCATTTGGAATACAGAATGGTTAAATAACATCATTTGTTATTCTGCTCTATGGTGGTATGTGGAGCACTAAGTGGTGTTGAATCTCTGTCTTACACTCTCTCTCCCCCTGGGTTTGTTTGGTTTTCAGAGAGAGCAGGAGAACGCTATGATACGGCTGAAGAAGCAGCAGCAGGAGTTGGAGCATATGAGGCTGCGCTACCTGGCAGCCGAGGAGAAGGAAGCTGTCAAGAACGAGAAACACGAGCTCCAGGACATCCGCAATGAGCTGAACAGGTACGAACCACCATCCACAAAACCTACCACTGTTAAATCCAAATGCGACCGCTGGAAACGTACTGCTAGTTTGAGTGACCAAAGAAGAGTTTTTTATGATCCTCCCAAAAAAAAAGTTTTCCATTTATTTATGGTTATCTGCTGCTTGAGAAATGCCTCCACTTCAAATTGCGTTGAAATAAGCAGTTTCCCCACAGGTCATTCTGTTGAATGTGACTGGCTCACAAGCTTCTCTTAAACTGGGGTAATATTGAAATACTAAAGCTCAGAGCACAACTTTTAATACTGTTTACACTGATTACGTTTGTCCCTCTTGTCCAGGCTAAAGCAGCAAGAGGAGAAGAGGACATGGAAAGAGCCAGCCTGTGTCTCTCTGAATGAGAGCGCTGATGACCACCTGAGTCGCCTGCTGGAGGAGAGAGACACACTGCTGCGCACAGGTGTATACACACACGAGGACCGCATCATTGCTGAACTCAACAGGCAGATTCAAGAGACCATGGCCAGCAGAGCTCCAAACTAATGGCCATATCAGTACAGATGAGATAAGCATTACCACATTTCCCAATATTCAAGGCAAACTACAGCATTTCTTAATGCGGGGAAAATCATATGCATTCCAAATCAGACATAACACATAAAGCCCACTGCTTTATTTTTTTAAAGCCATTTTTACTCAGTTCAAAATTAATAATTGTGTACCATTCATGGTAAGTGAGGTGTAGGTCTGTCTGTGTCTGTCTGTGTAACACTTGCACAGATTGTAGCTGTGGATGTTCATTATGAAACCGTTCCCATAGTTTCAGTGAGTGTGATTTCAGCAGATGGCACTATCTCTCAAGAAATAGTTACATGAATTTTTTTCAGCCATTTTTGAATTTGGTTAAGGTTGTGTCAATCTCTATTTATTTTATGTTTTAACTCAAGTGTATGTGTTCTGTTACTTTTATATTTCTATCTTTATCTAATAAATTATTTTGTGATGACTGCAGTTTTTTCTTGATAGTTAACTTCAGTCTTTTAGAATACTCTACAACATGTTTTAAAAATGTGTAAATTCATTAAAACTTCTTGTTATAATGGGAAGTAAAATGCAGACAGCGATGGATAACTACCTTCCATTGCTACTTGTGCTGGTATTTAAACTGTACCATAAGAACTGATTAAGAATAAAATGTATATAATATACAATATAATAACTGCCCTAATTATATTTTACTGCTCCATACTTTACTTTCCATTACAATTTACCACAGGAATTCTTCCATCCTTCCTCTCAGGTGTGGGAACACAGATAATCATTAACAGCTAATATTGTCAGTTGAGGTAAAATTAGATTTAATATAGAAGATTTGATATTTATTTAGCAACTTCTCTCTTACAATTTGTCTGTTTTTGCAAAAGTTATATACTCATGAAAAATTTTATTTGTATTTCACATACTAATCCTAGGACATGATGTCAATGACATCCATTTTAAGAAAGCAATTTTAAATTGGATGTTTTATGCCCCTTATTAAATTATAATCCTTTAACACAAAATACACAGATAGACTAAGTTGCAGTTATCAACTATATCCTCAGTGATTCATTACTGGCGCTTGACACAGCAATGCAGGAAATAAGAAACAACTTGGAAATAAATTTCTGCAAGCACAAATGAAATAAATAAAGGATTTTTTTTTTTTCTAATGAGTGTAGTGTTTCATGTGTTCTAACGACACGCGTAGTAAGATTAATAAATTGGGACAAATGTATGTTTATAGCTGGATGAGGTGCTGTATTTATAGTTTGTTTAGACCTCCAAGAGAAGAGCACATGATGTGTTACACTAGGGGCATTCTTTTAAAGCTACCTCATTCTTTATAGATTGATACTGTCCTTGAAGATGAATTGAAATTGAGGTGGTTAGATAAAGGCAGAGAAATAGCTGAGCGAAATCTACTCAGTGGAGGCCATACAGAACGTAACAGCGTACAAATGCGGTTTTGTGTCAAATATGCTTTGACATCCTCTAGCAGCATCCAGTCACATGATAATTGGTGAATAAATTGCGCCTCACAGTTTAGGTTTCTAATGGTGTGCAGACATGCATGCATGTGCGTGCACGCGCACAGGCTGCTCATCCATCTCCTGCCTTGAGTGGTACAGTGGAATTCGCACTGCACTTTATCTGGCTATGAAGAGCAATGCTCCGGGGCCATTCGCACAGACCGCTGTCTGTAAGCCTGTTTTAGCAGATAGTGACGTATAGCTTGTTTTAGGCACTTGCAGCGGAGCCCCCCACCATCTCGGCACTTATGAGGACAGTCCGTCAGTAACAGCTTACACAGCTGATAGAGAAGCAGCCCTATCTACACGTGTGTAGAGCCTTACGCTCCAGGCCTAGCCATAGGATTAATGCCTGTCTGAACCATGATGACCAACTTCAGGGTGCTTCCAGACTGCTGAGCTTTGATCTCAGCCCTTCAGTTTCACACATATTCCTTGTTCCTTCTTAACAAGTCTTGATGGCGTCCTGTGGACTTGGCTCATCTAATTCTATATTGCCCTTTCAGAATGACAGAAAAGTAAAGCAGGTTATAAATTCATGGTTTGAACCACAGGGAGCCTAGCCTTGCAGTGGCTGTTCATCTAATTCCATGGATGGTCTGCCATTACCTTTGTGTTACACAATCTTGGCACTAAAGCAGTCAAAATAATCATTTGTTTGCATGTTCGCCATCTGTCTCCCTGACTGTTCAAGGACTCTACTTTCAAGTATTTGTTTTTCAACAGCTATTTCTCATCACGTTTATTAAAACAACTCACATCTCATTGACATTTGCCATTTGTACAAACTAATGTTACCCCGACTTTCATTTTTTACTGATAATAAACGAATGACATCTGAGCACTGATAGTGTAAGTGCAATCAGCTGCTTTATCTAGACGTGAAAATACAAATACACATACTTTCAGCTCTATTATCATCCTACGTGGTCAGACAGTTGACTTTTGACATGACCGTTTTAATAGCTTTCATGCAGTGTTTTGTGAACTCATGACCCTGCTTGATGTTTGGAGCACTGCAGCAAACTAGTGAAATCATTCAGCACTGAGGATTTCAAGGTGATTATGACCTTTTCATTGCTTTCACTCTACAGGCTCACTACTGTACATGGTCTAGTGAACATTCATGCAATTGGTTCCAGAATATTTTCAATTTGAGTGTGCTTTAGATGAAAGTCGTCCCTCATTAGTGCGCTGACGAGGTAAATGTGAAACATGTACCAAATCAGCCTCGGGATACATTTTTCATGTGAATAAATTGCGTGCAATCAAATATAGTCAGATGAGAACGGGCATTTCTCAGAGTTTTACATGGCGTTGCATGGTTCCAATTAGATTCTTTTTTTTTTTTAAATGAAGCTAGAAAAACTTGAGCTTTATCACTAATTGCATCTGAGAGTGTGACCTTTGTCTGTTTAGTATTTTCAACAGCAGGAAATTCCAAGGAAAGCTAAGCATTGTAGTTGAAAGCCCAAGGGCCACTTTCATGTATGTTTTCAAAATAATAATTTTCATCTGATCGTTTGTTGAGCCCTTGGGCTATGCCGCTTTTCACAGGTCTGAGTTCCCATGGCAGAGTGCTGTGATTGATGCTTGAAATGTTAACTATTTGCTTTACAAATTTGTAACACTCCCTTGGGAGCAATTTTGTCATATCTCTAAATCATAGTAACTGTTAAGCAAGAGAAGTCAGGTGGACTTTTTCCCTGATCAAATGTGAGAATGAGTACATCTGTACACTGTATAAGCCTGGCTTGTGCTGTTTAAGATGAATTTACAGCATTGCACATGTTACCTTAATACAATTTAATGGAATGTTTCCCACGAACATGCCTCTAACTATTACATAAATCAACAACGCAAAATGGCGTTCCCATTTGTCTTCAAGTCTCAAAAACAAACGATTACAGTCCTGTTCTGTGTCATCAAGAGCCTTGTTTTTCAGTGTAATGAAAATACCATGAAAACTAATCATTATCTTCAGCTGGCAAAGAATATATATCCAAACACCAAATTAAACAGTGCTGTCCAAAGTCTACAGTGAAATAAAACTAGGGTGCTTAATACTATATTAAGATGCATGGCCATTGCACTTGCAAGTGAGTAATGTCGGGCAAGCCAAACTAAGCAAAACTGCGCCAAAAAACTTAGAAATAATGTTGATCTAACAATGTCCAGTCGTTTCCTTGTTTTAGCTGATTGTCAATGATAACTGAGAAGCAATTGTTTTACTCTTTCCCCTATCTCATGTAGCTCTGTACTGATTTTTCCCCTAACAGATTAAATGGCTCGAGCAATCCACATTGAGCATAGGCCACTGAAAGAGGCATGCAAGTCCAACCTTTCCCAAAAAAGGGCGCTTTTGAATTTTCTGTTTTTATTTCTTTTGTGTGATCTGGGCACAGTTTTTGGGGAGGGGGCATGCTTGAAAGGTGTGCATGGCGAGCCGTAATAAATCAGAGTGCGAGCGAGCGAGTAGCGCTGAGTTCATGTTCCACGGGTCAGATCCATAACCCCCCGACAGCTGCCCAAGCCGCAGAAACAGAGGCGCTGTGGGACGTGACCTTCCACACAAACACCACAGGGGCCAGAGCCGGAGCGCTAACCTCCGACGCCACACTGATACATCACCGGCTCCTAAAGATGGATTTCATGCTTTGCGCGAGAAAAAAAGCAAGAAAAGGGAAAGCATCTCTGTTGATTGTGTATTGTTTCTAGAGTGCATCAAACAGGAGCTGTAAGTAAACAGTGAAGACAAAAAAATTCTCCATCACAGGTTCTGCTTCCAAAAAGCACACACTGATCATTACTGAGATGTTATAGGGGAGGGTGGGGCTCAACCTAAAGCATCTTGGTTTTTGCTGAACAATTTTGAATGTATTTGACGAAAATAATTAATATTATACAAGCAAACTGCACATCTTTGCTACAAATGAAAAACACTTTGTTTCCAGCACCTACAGTTTCTGAACAATTCAGCCAAAAGTGGAATTACTGCAAAAACATTACAACTAACCCCACAGGCTGGGTTAAATTTAACAGGCTGATGGGCTAGTTGTAACAGTTTTGGTTATGTTATTTGAACCAGACAAGATATCCAGCCTACATAGATAAACATATATACAGCAAAATAATTCTAATTCGTGAAAAGAGGCTGTTGAATGTGGTAAATTTATTTTTGGCCACAAAGGACAATAGCAAATATCATCACAATAAAACTGAAACATTTTGTTTAAATGAAATGGAATGTTTTTGATGAATCTGTGCATAAAGCTTCCAAAAAATGGACATTTTTAAAATTATATGGAGGGGTATGGAATGGATTGTTTATTTTAGGTGACTTTGTATTACCATTGCTACAACTTAC
This sequence comes from Colossoma macropomum, assembly GCF_904425465.1. Lineage (NCBI taxonomy): Eukaryota > Metazoa > Chordata > Actinopteri > Characiformes > Serrasalmidae > Colossoma > Colossoma macropomum. Next base: position 11,465,951 of record NW_023494793.1, on the reverse strand, counting down.
CCCGCCATGTGGAGGCTGTACTTTATCCTGGCTAGCTCCCTCATGCTTTAAAATGGTGCTGTATTTCAGCCACCAAGAGGGTGATCAAAAATACAGGTGTTAATTCTGACTTAAACGTACTCTTAGGGTGAAAAAAGTTAACTTTTATGGTACAAAATACCAAGAAATGTCTGTCTGAGACTATGATAACATGACTAAAAGCCCCACTCTCCCTTATTTACACTGTCAGGCTGGTCAGATTTTTGGTACTGAATTTTCATAGAACATACTTTCGAAGAGATTGGTGTAGATACACTTCAACATTCCTCTGTCCTCTTCTGTTTAGTCAAGGAGCCAGTTGTGAAAAAAATGCCCTCATATGTACAAAGAAAATGCTAGTGGTTTATGTTGTTCATGCTTTATGTTTATGCAGCCATTACGTTAGTTCTGTCCCTCTGTACAGGGAATGATTTAAAAACTTAGGAATTTGGAAATGATTCATAAAATTAAAAGAACACACAACCCAGTAGTGCGCTTCAGCTTTGTTTTTTACATTTTTTTGACAAGAAATGCGTTTTGTTTTTGGTTGTAGCCCATTGTTTATTTAAAAAGGCATATGTTGAAATCATGCAAACAAGAGTCAAACGTTGATAAGACTGAGCTCATCACACCTTCCAGAACTTAAAGTATTCCGAGACACAGCACAGGTAATGATTATCATACACATGATACTGCTTTCTACACAACCGACTCTTTGTTCAACTCAAAAAGCTAAGTCCATGAAAAACAAAGTTCATAGAGGTTTAGAAAAGGTAGTACATCTTGATTGAGTTACTTTGGTTCAGAGGTAAATCAGTGTGATCTTTTTATATATATATTTTTGACACTTGGTCAAACACTATGTTAAATAATCTGAGACTGAGTTGCTCAGTCTGTCTGTGTTTCTGATTAGCAAAAAGTATGTCAAAATAAGGCTATGTACATTCTGGATTTGGAAAGATAAATCTTCCGCAAAGTCTGGCAAACACAGATACTGTAATATTTGTCTTGGAATAATGATGTTAAAGATTCTTTCTGACAAAATGCAACATTCAATGGCCACACACCCCAAATAAAAAGGAGCACGGCTGCAAAAGCAGTGAGTTTTTATGAATCACACAACAGCCTCAATTCTATATATCACTTTTCCTCTTCCCTTCATATTCGGTAACAGTTTTTTTTAACTTAATTTATTTCACTAGGAATTTTTTTTCTTTTTACTCATACTTAAATAGTCTCCATAATTACATTTTGGAGCATTATCCAACTGAAATTTTAAATAATAACAAAAGTGCCAAAAAGCATGACGTGAGAGAAATATAATTAAGAATTTACATTTTATACAGAGGATATTCTAGGTGAAAAAATGCTTCCCTCAAAAATCCTGCTTTCTAAATGGTGCGGTTATTATACAAACACTGTGCATTCTCAATTTGAGGGATGCCCATTCATGCACCATTCTAGTCTTTTACCTTTTGTTTCATTGTACAGAGTATAAGACTAAGAAATAAAGCTATCTTGTGCCTGTATCATAATGTCTCAGCTTTGGTGACGTTTTAACAGAACTATGATTCTCCCAGTCATGAATAAATAATCTTGTCTTGCCCTCCTAATACGCACCCCCCCCCCTCAATTTTCTATTTGCCATTCCCATCCCCCGCCATGTCCAGTCCCTTATCTGTGTCAGGATCAATAGCTTTTAACATCTTACTTATTTTATTACTGCTTTTGGTTTTCTAGGGCTGATTGAGAGTTTCTCAGAGGAAATCTTTGGTTTTGCTTAAGTGTCCGTGACATTTAATCATGATTTTCCCTTGCCGTTTAATTCCGGCTCGGTCAATCAGCTAATCCACCTCAATTGATTCGCTGCTTTCGCTGATGGGCTTGCACTCGTTGGGCATCCGCTGGTGTCTGCTGAGCTGCGTGGCCTGCGTGAAGCTCCTATCGCACCGCTCGCACCTGGGCACACACACACGCACACAAAGCAGACAACACACTTAGTGAGGGCCATCAGACGTTGCGTCTCATCCCGTGCTGCCTTAATGACAAGTGACACTTGAAAGTGGCTGGGAATCTTACTGGGCCAGAAAGGTGTAATTGCCGCCCACGCCTAAGGGCCTTGATGCCGATGATGGGCGAAGGCTCAGACGCCTCACAACACAGGGACCCTGTCAATAATCTGAGAGGAAGGGGTGCCCCCAGAGAGGCCTGTCTAGATAAGGCCCCGCATCATTGTCACTTACAATAGATAAAGAACAAAAAGAGATTTTCAGCAGGCTGGCTATCAAAGGGGAGCATCTGCTGATGGCTTGTACTTAGCAAGCTTGAAAGCAATAGCATGCACAAAGTGTGCAGAAGTGGGTGCTTATTCAGCTGGATATACTCTATTTCTCGAGTACAAATAGGAACTGTCACAAAAAATTGTCACAAAAAGTGAAACCAGATAGAAATCACATTACTAGCTTGAGTAAATTTGAAACATTTTTACTTTTCACTGTTAACAGCAACACATCCATGTGATATAAATTTCAAATTATGTTAGAAGCACCTATATTCTGCTGAAAAATTATTTGAATAATACCTACTAGCGGAATATACTCACAACCAGATCATGTCACATCTGGTAATCCCCCCAATTATACTATGCAAGAGAGCAACTATTGAGTTCATCAGATCACAGTTGTTATTTGTATTCCAAACTCTAGAGAGGGAACAGCTGAGCTGGAACACCAAATTTGCAGCTGATGTCTTACAGTGCAAAAACACTTCAGCATTCTCCCACAAAAGAAAAGAGAAAATGCCAGCCTTATTCTATCAAGCACATCAGCTCAATGAGAATAACTCAGGCATATTGATTGACTAAAGATTTCTGTGGTGTATTCATTAATGTCTTTGTGTGCCTCTTCCTCTCTGGAGCTCCTGAAGTGCTGATGACACATTTGTGTATCACTGATTGCTTATTAGATAGCTGATTTGTTACTGGATTGCTCTGCTCCAAATAGCCCACCTCCTAACACTGGAACTGCTGAGCTTGTGAGATGATATGAAGAGTTTGTATATGAGACTCAGTTACTAATTCATGGCCTATGTCACGAAAAGGCACGACCTATCACTTGACCTTTGACCAGCAACTAGTAGAAAAAATGTTCTAGCATTGGTTATTATGTATATACTAACCAATAATTTTCTGTGTAATGCTTAAGTCTTGGAATGTGACATATTACAGTAAATAAGAGGGTAATTTGTAAATTAGTATTGTGTAACAGTTGTTGATTATACAAAGAAACAGCTAGTAGTCAGATTGTTGTCAACAAGAAAAAGACAACAGTACCTTTCCGATTCAAATCCCAGTGGCTGCATCATGACTAGTAACGAGTTAAGCATACATATTAGCACAAACAGAACTTTTCATCAAAATAATCAGTTCCTGCAAATTCTTTAAAGCCAGCTATTCCTTAATCAGCCACAATTGCGCTTTAGAGCAGTTTTGGTGCTACAAGAGGCATTTAAAGAGAGCAGTACACATAGAGGTATAGTGACAATGGAGTGTTTCTGTGTTTAAATTACATAGAATGATTTGAGATTAGTTAATATTTATGTATTTCATCTTGTAACTTTGAATTGTAAGTTGAGCTGTTATATCAGCTTATTACAGATTAAAAGTGTACCTCTGTTTAGCTATGTGCTTTTTTTTGAACATTCACATGCCTGGCTATGTCAAGCTGACAATTGCAAGGGATAAATGGAGTAAAAATGATATAAGTGAAAGACCAGATTTAACACTGAAATAAAATGGTGTTTTATTAAATTAACTTTATTCAGTCTATTTCATTTCTTAGCCACAATGTCTTGTGCAAGTCAAGAGGGTCAGGGTGACAATCCAGGCAATAGAGCTACTAAAGTCCTTTCTTTCAAAATTCTATGAAAAGTTGTGCAGTTTAAGTTTATGTAATCATTTCTAATTAGGCTGTCATGATGTTCTGGGTGAACCTGTGTAAAAGTATGCTTTGAATTAAAGCAAAACCCAGTAGTATTAATTAATGTTGCTTGGGAACTTTATTGAAAACATGACCTGTATTTGGTGTAGAGGAAAAAAGTCAAAGAGTCAAAAGGGTCATATGTAAGTAACAGCCCATTGACTTGAAAGAAATCTATTAACCACTCTGCATGTTCAATTTGCTTCACTTTTTTTTTAAGAAACCTATGCAGTTCACATAGTACCTCCCATGAATCAGAGTGGTGTAGCTAAAATGCTAACCCCAGACCTAGACAATAATATTTTCCTCCCATAAGTTGTGGCCAAAGGAATGTCAGTGCTGTCAGAGCTGGAAATACCATGACGGGCCAAATGCAACCAAACGGTTATATAACCTTATGGTGGTTTAAACTCGAGCAAGCTGTATTAGAGGAACTAACAACTGAATATTTATATAGTTCATTAGCTGTAGTTGAATAATCCTGGTCACTGACATGGCTTTAAATATACCACGAATGTAATGTAAATGACTTTTTAAATATTTATATGTTTAATGTGTCTTGTCATTAAAAAAAACAGAATTCAACAAAATTACTCAAAATGGTGACGAGGAAGCAAAGGTACTCACTGTTACTTACTTGAATGGCTTCTCCCCTGTATGTGTGCGGATGTGGTTGTTGAGCGTGGTGGCCCCGGCGAACGCTCGTCCACAGTAGCCGCACTTGAAGGGCCTGTCGCTGGAGTGTGTGACCACGTGGTTGCGTAGCTCTGAGGGCTGGGAGAAAGACTGGGAGCAGTGTCCACACTGATACGGTCTGGAAACACGCACACACAAGCAAATCAGTGACATCCCACTGCTGTTACCATGGCAGCCTGACCTCTCATCAACAACGGGGCACGGAACACAGTTTGGGCCATCTATCAATATTTTCACTTGCTGGTAGCGCTACTCAGTGGGTTAGGGTTTCTTCTGCTTTTCTGTTTCTGAGCTGGTAGCTACAGCTGTAATGATCTCTGTTAATTATTAGCCCAGTTCCAGTTAATCATGGAGAGCTGATAACAAATCACAAATGTATTGACAATTAGGGGCAACAAAGGAAAGCACTTACAGGCGTAATTAGATGAATTGACAATTCAACTGTGCCATCAATCATGTTATTTATTTGGTTAGAGGAGGGAGACAAAATGGTTCACCTGAAAGCTGAGTTATCTCCAAGGAAGGTACAGATACAGCCTTAAGACTGCGTACACAATTATTACAATTTTCATGTGCAAAATATTCAACAGCATGTGTTTCATAGTTTTCACTGGCCTCTGTGACTGAAGTTTTTCTGTTGGGAGATGCATTGATTGTGAATATTTTAACATGATAAATGTTTGGCGAGTATTTACTACAGCAGCACTTGTGATTAATGTCAACATATTGTTTACTGCCGCACTGGGCCCTGGTGCGGCACAATATTAGAGATAAATAGCCCACTGAACTTGGACGACTGCATCTGTACTAAAAACACACACAAACCTTATATAAGCCTATACTGAATAGAAAATAAAAATATGACAATAGGCTACCCATATGCATACACATGGAGGACGGCTCTTCTGTAAAGCAGAAGAGAACTTAGTTTGATAGTTAGAGCTGGTATTTTGGTGTTTATGGACAAGATCAACATTGTAATTAATAGTCTTTGGAAGGCTTTGCTCATTAATGGAATGCAACAAAGTTAAAGAGACTAGAAATGACGGATGTACTCAAACAAAAAACAAGAAAAACGCTTTTTGCTCTGAGAGGTCAGCAAAACAGATAACCAAAACCCTTTTTCGTGATGATATACCAGAGTAATTTATCTCTTCTGAAATGTACATATAAAACAAACATCAATAAATATGTATGGCCAAAGCCCATAAAGCATAGCTGAGAGCATTTTAAACAGATTCACAGCGTCATTTACGGCACCGGCTTCGACTCCAAATACCAACAGATCCAGATTCCCTTGTTCAGCTAAATTTTATCTGCACCCCAGGGTCATAAAGTTTAATATTGACAACCCCTCATATTGACTTCAACTCCTAGGGTATCCCAGCAACATTTTTCTTCTGTATGAATATTAGTTTATTGAATAAGTGGCATCTGTTTTCCTCTGCATCACCGTTGGAGTGGGTATTTCTTTGTGACAGCGGCAACTGATTTATAGGTTTGTATGCACCCAAGAAAAATAGAGCTAAGCAAAAAATTTCCAATACATCCTGGGCCGTATTTAATTAGGTTTAGAGATGTTACACACTGTGTTTGAACCCTAAATCCACGAAGGTTGGTGATGCGAAACTGTGTGTAAATTGTGGATTCTACTCCCCATCATACAGTTTACAGGGAAGCTATATTGTACTGTTTCCTATCAATGGATACTCAATAACTCTGTAACGAAAGATTATAGTTATAGGGCATAAAGAATACATATAAGCTTATATGGCCTTACAATATCTTCCTAATGCATCCTACTACCTATATCTTCCCTATACATCCTACTGAATAGGTGTTGAACAATAGCATTACAGTGCACAAAAGAAATGAAAATATTAATAATACTGAAATTTAGATTAGTGTTGGGATAGGCTTAAGTTAATTTTTTACTTTATTCCACATTTTACCATTCTCTCAAGCAGCTTCAAGACAAGCCACCTGAGATGCTTTTCCAACAGAACTGAAGAAGATATACATATACTGAGACCTTGTTGTTTTTACTGAAACCAGGGGGCATTAATAAAATGCTTTTTATTTATTTATTAAGCATACGCCTTTAGTGAAAATGTATTTAAGATTATGAAAAATGCATCTGCAGTTAGATGTGCCCGCTTTTGACTAGCAGTGTATGTGAACAGTTCATTAAGATATCTTTCACCAAGTACATGAATGCAAATGCATGCTTTAGTAGGACGATTTGTTATAGATGTGATGATGTTGCAAGTCAAAGACACTGGTCACTGGTTTTATTCAAACCACACACTTTCCTGGCAAAATTGTCAAGAGCTGATGTAAGAATAACTGAAAACATTCAATGTTCTAAAAAGAATTAGCATCACGTTGATGGTTTTGGCCATGCTGCCAACACTGGCACACAACTGAACCCCCAGCAGAAGCAACAGCAAACCCCACAGTCTCATAAGCCAGTGTATAAAAGTTATGCAGAAGATTGTTTATGGCATAATTTTTAGTTCAGCAGGGGAGTACAGGTAACATAAATGTAAAAATATTATAAATAGTATCCAGACAAAGTCATGGTTACCTGTCAGGGTTCTGTGTGCATACATGCATTTGTAGAAGAATGCGCTGGGTGAAGGTCTTGAAACACTGGCCACACTTCCACAGATGCCAGTCACTGAACTCAGAGCTGAGTTGGCTGGTGGAGGTGGGACTGGCCAGCACCCGCTGGTTTTTGGCGCTCAGCTGGTTGAAGCCAGACTCTGTGCTGCCTGCCTTGTCGAGGAGAGAGAAGCTCCGCGAGCAGGGTGAGTGGGGGAAAACCATTGAGCGCTGCAGAATGGTGGAGGAAGATTTGGATGTCTTGCTGAAGGGCTGTAGGCTCTCCTGTCGGGACATGGCCTCGATTACAGTAGATGGCACATTCACTGTTCAGAGAAACAGAAGTGCGAGATCAAGAAAGGAACTCACAAAACAAGCACTGTGAAGGACAGTTAGAGCTAAAGGAAGTGTGGCAAAAATACATGCAGACGTTAATGCTTGATTATTTATTAGTGTGTTGTTCTAGCTACTGTTACTATGTTTTAAAAGTTGGTTATATACATTATATACACGTTATATGCATCTGAAGACAAATAACAATCGACTGAATTCACTACTACTGTCTGCCTTACAAAGAACAGACCTGACTTGACTTCATCTTCTTAATATTTTTTATTGAAAAAATATTTGTCTTGAGTAGAAAAACAGTTTTTCTGACGGTAGTTTCTTATGAAACTTTACATGTAAGAGGGCAGAGATGGTTTATCTCATGCTTAGACAAACCACATTCCACATTCTTTGTAGCGCAACATGCTGTGCACACAAACATAACATGACCAAACTGTAAGATGAGACTTGTGGGAGAACAGCTAAGCCTTTCTTATTTAATAAAGCTGTTGCATCCAATGCAATAAAACATGAATTATGTATCTCTGGACTGAGTTTTAATGTATGATGTTGATCTCTGCTGAGCGTCAAGGTAAAGGAGTGTGATTAGAGTTAGCACTTAAGTTAGGTTTTGAAAATACACACACAGATCTTTTAAGGAGCATCTGGGGCAGTGTATTGTAGGGGGTATTTTAAGACACAGAAGTCATTGTTGACCACTTCAAGTTTAAGCAATTCTGTAAATTAAGCAATTCTATTTTTGGAAATGCCTTGCTGTTTTACAATGGTCTGTTGCTTTGTTTGTTTTGTTCCTCAGATTGTGGCCTTCACCATAACTGTGCATTCTCCAAGACAATGCACTCAAGAGTACAACATTGACTGCCCATAAATACAAATGAACACACTAAACAAACAAACTCCAATATAAATGCTTTCAGAAGTGACATAAGGGCCCCTTTAGATAAAGTCCTCAAAAGTCCTGTTACACTGTTTTGTCAATGTAAGCAGTATTTACTAGATAAGGTATCTGATGGACATGAGATTCTTTCCCTAATGGAAAGTCCGTAGACAAACAAATTCGGGAACACAGTTTTATCCAGTATGCAAGCATTTGACCTAAACTACTAGGGTGCAGTCCAGCATATGCAAGAGCATATTGCTCTTGCTGTGTGGTGCTTTTTTTCTTTGGTTACAGTATTGCATCTATCAAATCATACTGTACACTTTGGAGAACAGTTTGGAGGGAGGGAGAGTTGTCTAAACACAAAAGCAACCAGACTGAAGTCATAAAACGTCTCTCTCATAAACACTAAACTGTCAGACTCTGTGAGATGTCCAGGCGTTCCACTGGCCAATGGACTCAACAAACACAAGATCTAACTGTATGGTGTAAATGCTCGTTTACACTGAGAAAATAATGTATTGCCTCAATAAGTACATCCAAAAACATTTAGGAATGTTTCATAAATTCCTGGGGGACTAAAATATATTTCACCTAAAATGCACCAGCACAGTTAATCTCCAATGTCCATATTTGAGATACAAGTTCAGATTTATATGCCAGGTCAAAAAACAGAGACACTCAATTGACTTCCACTACTGTAAACTTTCCTGGCCTACCACAAAGTCTTATGTGAAAAGTACTGTGTGGATGAACTAAACCTATAGGTGACTATAAGAATGGTAAAATGCTGAGAATCCTGAATATCTTTGAAGTCATTTCATGCGTCCAGGAATTGTTCAATGCACAAAAAAGCACTTCATTGAGGCCATCATTTGTTTCGATAAAGTATATAGACCACGCTCCCATATCAGTTCAAACTGCAATCACAGTAAAATATATGCTTAAAAAAGTATTCAGACCTTAGATATTTACAAGGATTGTGTTATGTTCTATTTAAACCCATTAGTTAAGGCATTAATAGAGACAGTAAATTGCTAAACATGTACAAAGTCACTTTCTACTGGGAGGTGGCTGTCCTAAACCCTAACCCTTAAATTTCAACTTGTGAAAATAATACATCGATTTTTTTGCCTTGATTTGTGCTGTTTTTTTTTTTTATCTTTTTCCATTGTTTAAAGTGAAATTAAAAGACTTAGATTTGTTTAACTTTTAAATAAAATAACTATTTTAAAAACGACTTCCCATGTTTTCACTACCGAAACACAAGGAGTTTTAGGTGATAGACGGGGCCTTATTTTGGCCACACCCCTGCATTTTAGAGCAGGAAGTGAGAGGTACAGGTACATCCCATTGTAGTAAATGTGCCCCAAAATCAAAATCATTGAGTAACCTTACGAACTGTCACTACCAAAACACATATTCTGCCATTAAGTAAACATTTTTTGGTTTTTCTTGAAAAATATTCATTTTATATGTGCACAACCATTCAAAGCTGTGTTTGCTTGAGTTCTGCTCAAATTAGCTAATACTGTCACTACCAATACAGTCACTACCGAAACATTTGGTAAAGTTTCTGAGGTGTTATTATTGCATTGGTAGTGATAAAATGGAATGTTCAACCATTTGTTTTAATAAAACAAACATCATTAAGGCACAGGGTCATTCAAAACAAAATTCAGTTAGTCAGTTAAAAGTCTGAAATGTGTTTTCAACTCTGACTTTGAACTAGTTCAGTAGAGTGATTCATATAGGTAAATAATAATGTAATTAATATGCTGCTGTGTATTAGCATGATTTAAAGCACTAGTGGTGAATGAGTGAATGAGGCGTGGTGTGCTTGTCAGAACGGCAAGACTTACAGTTTTCATCTTGTGCGATACATTGCAGGGGGATGCCAAAGAAGGAAGTGTAACTGTCATTGTACCAGACCAGAAGCTCGGTTCCTCTTGGAATGTCCATGCATGCCCGGTAGAAAATGCAAGATCTGAAAATATTTTTACATAATTTGTGTCAACTTTCATATTTTTCATTTTGCATAGAAATATTTTTGTTTTCTCTTTCTTTCTCTCTCTCTGTGACTAAATGGTGTCATGTCAACTGAGAATTAATATGAAAAAATTGCTATTTCAATAGTGGTTTATATAAGAAACCTGTCATTAAATGTAATACTTCTCACAATTTCACAGCACTTATATGAGCATATGTGTCACTACAATTTAACATTGAGCAGTGCTAAATAATAATAGAGGCCTCAGTTAGACTGTAATGGTCAGTTTGTATGCTTGTTTAATTAGTCTGTGACTTTCCAACTGTAATTTCTCAGCTGTTAAACATTTGTAATATGCACAGAATGTGTTTTCGCATGTTTTTTGAGTGCATCAGAAAAGCTATGAACCGGGTTGGGGGGCACTACAAATATTTGGCAATAAGCTCCTTTGGTCTCTGCAGAGCTGCTGAGGTCTGTGAATTTTATTAATTCTTTCCACCATGACACCAAAATAAAACAAGGGGCTAGCCTATAAATCAAAAACATCTCATAACCCACAAGAGAAAAAAGCTCACTATACCATGTACTTTATACCCTTGTAACAGTTCGTCTCTCAGTTTGGCTTCACTTAACATAAACACTGGAGCACACAAATAAATGTACTCGGACTAAATGACTCAGTTGGCCGCTGAAAGAGGGCTGTTTTCGGAGCGATGGGTGGTCTCGCACACTTTCAGAGGAGGGCGAACGAGTGTAAACGAACACCATCTCTTACAACGCTGCCGTCACTTCCAAAATGTGCACAGAACTCTGCACTGGCCAAGCACATCAAAGGCCATTTTTTCCCCTCCGTCTTGGATAACATTTCCCGCGCTGACATGTATTTAGTATTGTGGTTGGATGACTCATAAAGACAACGGCGGGGCGTCCCCAGTGCAAGCGAAGTGAAGCACATGCCAATGGACATTATTGTCAGAGCAAAACAAAACAGCCAGCTCGGGGTCGATCAATCACAAGCCGCTTTGAAGAGAATTCCATTTAGATATTGCAAATCATAACATGCGGAACTCAATCCAGCTGACGGAGAGGACATCCCACCGAACAGCGTGCACGGGTTGGAAAAACTGCTCACAGTCTCTGCCTAATGTATAGTACTTGTATACACAGTAGTGTCTCAAAGCGGGGAAAGTATCAACTCTGAAGCACCTTAAAGCTACAATCCTCTGATGTAAACCTATTTAGAGCTCTAAGCTGTTGCAGTGTTTTAACAGGGAAATGACATCAAAGTACTATTTAAGTAGACACTTGAAACACTACAAGACACAAAGTGACACGGTGTATGGTTTAATCCCTCTGATTGTTGTGGTTCAAAAGAATAACACCACCTTGTGGCCCCAAATTTCCAACTAACATGCACAGTAACCAAACCTCTAGCCGTAATGACACAGACACTTGAAGTATAGCAATGCCTAGCCTTCTTATACTTATCAAAGTTATACCCAACTCAAACTGTGGATTTTCTAGACAACCTAGGTAATAAAAAGACTGTAAGTCTGTCCAGCAGTAGATCTCCGGGGATACAGGAAAAAAGAAGAGCTAATTGGTTGCAGGAATATTACAAATGTCTGGTCCAGCTAAATCCCTAAAAATGTGTTACTTTACCTGTACTGAACCACTGTCATGTTCTGTTCCCCACAGTGTCTGGCACAGCGGATGTACCTCATCCAACTTGACTTGCTCGGCTCATTGCCATCAATAAAGTGCTGTAAAGTGCCCTCCTGGTCATAGATCTAAAAGATAAACAGAAAGTGTAAAAAACAAAACCAAATCTTGTAAAAACACTTCATTGTAATTATCCTTCTTATGTTTATTATTTTCATCAGAATTCATTAGTGTATTACTTTAGTTTGCTTTAGTGTATTGTTTATAGGGTGCAGCAAACAGTAAAAATATAAATAAATAAATAAAAACAAGCATTTGTGGTATATTTCACAGATTATGCACCAGCATAAACCTCTGCCTCTTTCCCTATTTCCAGGTCAATTTTAGTCCCCCAGGGTATAAGCATACAACATGGTCCTTATGGTCAAACTGTGTATCTTTAATGAGTTTTATAGGTACAATTCATTTACCTTCTTAGGGAAAAGGTGCATATATATAACATAACTTTTTAAGTATAAATTTAATGTAAAAAGCATCATGGAAAACCTATTTTTTCTCAAATGTGCTCAAAAAAAATATTGAACATCGAACAGATTTAAAATTTTACTGATATTTCAAACCGATATTTGATGACATACTTATTGTATTCCGGAAGAGATGAAGGTTCAGGCAACGCTGGGCCACTGTGCGAATATATCTGTGTCATATTCATTCTACTACACTTGTAACCATACAGACATAAATGTTATGTTTCTCCATAATGCTTTATACATTTTATAAACATTTACATATCAGCATTGGCAGAAATGTACATAAAAAATATCAGATATTGGCATCTGCTTTAGAATTCCCATTCGATGCATCTCCTGTGAAAATGAGTTATGACTGTTTTTGGTTTAATACACCTACACATATGTTATAAAAGGACATCAGGGAAATAAAATTAAATAAAAACAAATGAGGATAGAGGGTCTTTAAAAAATATAACTGCGAGGGAATATATTGGGAGTATATTGCTGAGATCATACCACAGACTTTATGAAATGCCCCAAAATACGCTTATCCAGCATACTAATACTGTACTGTAATTATTATACATACTATATATATATATATTGTTTATATAATTTATGAATCTACATCTGAACAGTTTCACTGATGCACACTTATTTATATTCTCAATTAAAACACCTGAATGACTACAGATAAAATTTAGCAGTACAAAAGTGATTTCTACTATGGAGATTTTAAAAATGTTTAATCTTAGTACAGTCAAAAACAATGTCTGATATCATTACAAACCAAAAAAATGTAATGCTAGCAAATGAAGCGTCTACATTGTCTCTGTAGTGTTATGTGCTCGATACTGCCAGAGGTAAAACAATGTTCAGAAATGATCCCAAAAAGGCTTCATGTACATGAGTGGAAGCACATAAGTTTTATCCTCCTAGACCGACATGGAACTAAGACCATTTCCAACTCTGACCAAAACAATGCAGAAAACTATATCTATATCTTGTTATTTTGGTCATATCTCAACATCTCTATCTAAACCGTTATTCATCCATCTCCCAGCACAGAAGTAAGAGATGCCCTGCCTTGTCACTGGAGCAAGGCTGAATGAATGGGATTTGGAGACCCCTCTGACCCCACTGAGTCCCTGACATCCAGTTTGTCTGCAGTCATTCCCCTTGCTTATCCTCATGGCTTTTTAGTGAACCTCCACAGCCTCTGACAGCATGATAGAATGCTCCGACGTTGCTTACAGCGAAGCAGTTTGTTACACAAGCCCCGAGCCCAACCTTCCAGCTGCGTTATCGAAACGTTCACAGAAACACTTTATTTCTGGGTTGTTTAGCTCTTTTTAGACAAATATCATAACCAAAATAAAAACATTTACAATGGTGTAAATGTGCTGTTTCCGGGGCAGAATTCTGTTTCTGACACAATTTACGATGTGATATCCAGTAATTTCAGAAGGCTTTCTAAAAGGAAAGGAAGTAATACTAATATTTTGTTGATTTGGGAAAGAAATGCAATGATATAATTTCTCATGTGGACATTCATAAATAAATAAATAAATAAAAATTTAAAAAGGGAACATACTACAGTTAAGCATGCTTGCTCACTAAGACGTTTAAAATCCTAAGGTCTTGATGGTGTATGCTATATTTCTGCTTAATTCATTTAGTCATGGTGTCACATTTGGTTGCTATTTGCAGCATGTTTATTGCATGTGGTCACATTGGTTAAACAATGTAAGTGCAACATCCAAATTAGAGTTGTAACACTGGCCATGAGCGATTATGTAAATCCACTGTGTTTAACTGCTAAAAATGCTACTGAAAAATGAGAAACATTTTGTCTGGAAGGCAACAGACACAAACACAAAGCTTAGCTTTCACAGTGTGGACAAACATGGGGTTACTGTGATCAGAGAATGCCACTGAACCCTACACCCAATCTATCTCTCTCTCTTACACACACACACACGCGCACACACGCACACGTGCACATGAACCTACGCACATTAAAAATGGGTCTACTTGAAAAACTCCTGACAGTCCATTCATTTCTCTGGCCTATGGAGGCCTGTCCTCAGGCCTTTGATGCTGGAGCTGCTCCAGAATGTCCTGCTGAACAGCAGCTTCTTTCCTCAGATCAAGAGGAGATAGAGCAACACATCAAAACATTAGTTATATATAGCTGGACTTTCTTGTCTCTTCAGAGCAGACACACTCAATCACTGAATGCTGTTATACACATTTTGAATGAATTTCTAGTGAGAAATTAGATCATTCCTGAAGATGTACAGTTCTCCGCAAAAGCCAGAGGCACCCTTTCATTTATTTAAATTCCAGCCAATAAGTAGTACAACTTACTCATTTTTCAGTGTCAGGAAACAAGTAGAAAATATATATTTAACAGAAAATTACACAAAAGCTGTATATAACATGAAAATGTTCAGTATTTAGTACGTCCACTTTTTGTCATTAGTAAAGGTTTCGTTCTTTTCAGGAGACTTGCTTTCAGTTGAATCTGCAGAGATATTTTTCTCCTCCAAAGTTCAGTCTGAGAAGTTTGTTTGCGTTTCTGCTTCCCACAATCCAAGTAATCCTAAACACATTCAGTGATGTTGAGGTCTGGACTCTTGGGTTGTCAGTCCATTGTTCTGAGAACACCAGCTGCTTCTTTGTTTTGATGCGCAAATTTTCTTTTTTGTCTCTTTTCTTTTGTCAGTAACAGCTTCTTGACAGCTACACATCCTTTCAGACCATTAGCGCTATCTTCTCACAGTGGAAGGATGGACAGAAACGTGATGTTTTTGTTAGGAGTCCCATTTTGTCTATAACTTTTAATCATTTTCAAATCCACTTTTGGAAACTCCAGAGACCATATGTATGAAGGGTGTGTATGCACAAAAATAATGCTGAGGAACTATTTACGTGAAGATTGATATTTATGAAAGTGGAACTTGATGTGAGAACATGTAACCTATACTCTGGAGGTGGTACACGCATATTTGGTAGAGAATGGAAATTACTGACAACATGTGGAAATGAGAGGTACTACAGAATTCACTCGAAATGTGACTCTAACAGTCTGTTCATGCCTGAATGCAGAATGCATGCGTTTTAAATTGACAGCAAAGTTAAATGTACTTTTTCAATACATAAAATTATTATGAATTCATGGTGTAGAATAACACAAAATAAACACAAATATTCTCAGAATAATTATGATTGTTTCTGCAAATTATAAACACATTTAAACATTACTGTAGTGTGCAGTGGTTGCATCACAGGAGGACTAAATAGAGGTAAACATATCCTCACATGCAGTTTGTGGCAGAAGTGGAGGAATGTTTAAGGGTTATTTACTGGCATTTTCTAATCTTCAGTGGGTAAATATGGGAGTGCTTGCATGCACATGCACATTGTCCCAAATATACACTGGTTCAACTTCACTCTTATTTATGCTGAGAAAAAGGTGTGCATGATTTCTACTAAATCAAACAAAAAATCTGTATAGATATAATTAAAAATCTGTCACTTTTTTGCTTTAGTAGGGATTTAAAGTACATTTTTATAGATATGACCCTTATTTTTTCAGTCATTTTCCTTTGACTTTTGTCTTTCCTTGTACAAGTGGATTATCCTGTTTCTAATGTTCTTAGAAAGAACGATCATGCAAAGTACTGCATGATCACGTTCTTATCATCAAATCATGTAGAAGTGTTCACTTCTTTTCTTCTTTTGGACCACATGGACCACATTACTTCTTTCCACTGCTAGCAGTTTTCAAATGACACTCTTCCATAAATATTAGGTTTATGAAGCTAAGGATCACAGGTTTGGTTAAAATCAGGTCAGAGTTTAAACTGAGTTTTGTAGTAATTTTGTAAGTTGTAACCCAGTTTGACAGTTTTAATATCGTATCGGAGTCTATCCTTGTAGAAGAGCTTTCAGTTCCAGTCACTTGTCCTTCATTACTACAGCAGTTTTTTTTTCTTGTTTGAAACATGCTGTCATCATTTTGCTGTCTCTTGAAGGTTTGTCTGTTTGTTTATTTATGTTTCAATAACTGGGACATTTGCATACTGGCACTCCATCTGCTTGGCTGCTTTTTCTACTTGAAGAGTTTTAATGTAAAATTTTGTGTATCCACTTTTAACAATTTTGGATGTAAAGAGGTTTGAAAAGAAAAAAACTGACGTATAATGCCCTTTATCAAAAAACACATTTTTATTTCTCCAATAAAAGCCGAATTAATCAAAATATAGCACGGATATTTTTGTATGGGATAAGCCCACTCCCAACAATGCACATTATGAAAAAGAGAAAATGTCATGAAAAGGGTGTTTAACATAGTTTGGAAAGAAAGTCTTCACTTTTTATTCTAAAAGACTAATAAAAACATCTTGGTTTAGGTATTGATAAAGCATAATAGGAATAGGTACACCGGCATAAGTATTAAAATGAATAAGAAATGTGATTTTGTTCTACTTATAAGAAACCTGTACATGATGTCTTTTCAAGAGGTGTATTAACTTTTTTAACCTCATATATTCATCTCTCCTTCCATCTATCTAAACACAGAAGGTGCTCTTCATTTTCTGGACCTATTTCTTCCCGCTTCTTCCCCAACTTTCAGCTGGACAACATAACTCAGGCAAACACATTGTTTCACTCACAAAAAAATGTTTGCGCAGCAGATTGTTTATGTTGCATTCTTACTTCATGGCATTAAAAGATTATTTGCGTGAGGCATTGTATTTCAGCATTGAATGTGATACGTTCATCTGGGTTTCATCAGAATGTCAAAACAGTGCCTGGCTTTTTTTAGTATTCCACTATTGCATTATGAATTTATGTGTACATGATGAACATCTTTTTATGAACTGCTCATAAGCTCTCTCAAAATAGAAAAGGTTGTTGAGGTTTCAAATACTGTATAGTGCATTGACTTTCTCCGAATCAGAGGGTTTGTTCTTCCCATACTGACTCAAAGGAAGCAGGATATACGGCAAACTCAAGTAGAAAACCCACTTTGATTGATAGACGTCATTGTGCGCTAATGCACTGAGTGAGGCAGCTTCGTTACAGCTCTAAGTAAGAATTACTGTAACCAGCCTATAAAAGCGATTTATGTCATCTTAAGGCCTGCCTCCACATCTGACATAGCTCCAGTTGAGCTATACTCTAATCTCACATCAAACAGGCTTTAACAACTTCTGTGAATAAAAGAACGCAAATCGGTGATACATTCATAAAACAAGCATAAAAAACAGCATTTTACAACATCCATAGATCTACATAAAACAAAAGGAAAAAATACACTCGGTCATATTTTCATTCAGCCATAACCTGCAACATATAATACTCTTCATTAAAGGGTCCCCTCTCGTGCCGACCTCAGTGTCAATAGGGGATGTCTGATACATTATTAATTTCTGAACATATCTGACCTTGGGATGTCTCTACATGCTAAACAACCGCTGGTGTAATGACATCTCACTTTATGGAGCGTGGCCGGTTTATTACAGAGGTGAGCCATGTCAATAGTTTCACTGCAATCTGTCTATAGCTTGGTGGAGCAATCAATTTTGTAAATGATTGCAATAATCAGGAAAATTGCCTAATTTATAAATCTCCTCATATGAGATTTTAATGGTTCTGAACTGTTAGCGCTAATGTTCTGGAAGCCTTAAGTGAAATGTAGGTTTGTGTGTAACAGTGTGGATTTTGACCAGTGGTTAACTTTGAGTGACATAAAGCATAACATAGTCAAAATTTTAATCAAAAGCCCAAATAGGAATTGCTGCAGGGATGGAAGAAGTAGCAGAAAAAGGATAATGACATCCAGCTTGTTTCTGATGCAATGCAATGCTGCATCATAGGCAGAACTGGGAAATTCGGGCAAGAAAAAGACAAAGAAGACTAAGAAAAAACATATTTGTTTAGGCTAGCATATGCCTAGGAGTACTATAGCTATTTTCTCCTGTTTGTAATTGTGCCGTTCTTGTCATTTAGAGCGAACTGTTTTTATCTTTCCAATGTTTTACTCATATTCCTGTGTAAAGCACTTTGAGGTTCTGTAATTAAAATGAAAATTGCTATGTAAATAAATATTTAACATTGTTATTATAAAAACCAAACTCTTTGAATATTTTGTTGCATGGCCCACACCACCAACTAGTAAAACATCTCAAACTATTCAAAATGCCCTCATGTTAACTATTACTCTATGTGGTAATAAAGAGGGATATTACAGCTTTCGATGTCTCCCTTCTTCTAGCCATTGATCCGGTCTAGCAGTGTCCTGTCACTGCCTTACTTACTGCTCAATCTCTTCGGACCGACATTTACGGCACGCTGATTGGACCCTGTCACTGACCAAGTGCTGTAAATCGTCCTTCAACAGCTGCTCGTCGATGGCTGGGGCCATAGAGAGAGAGAGAGAGAGAGAGAAATAGAGAGAGAGAGAGAGAAAGAGAGACTGAGACTAAACCAGGCCCAGTCGTCAGTCGCTTGACCTCCTGCCCTTATTATGGCGAGTAAATCAGGGCCCTCCAGCCATTAGTCTGTGAGCTGAGAGAACCACAGTCTCAATGGCACAGGGAACACTGAAAAGGTCAGTGTGAGTCACAAGAATGGAACACTTTTGGTAATGGAACTGTGGTGCCTTATCTGAGGAAACACTTAGTGGCCATCGGCCGAGCAGGCTGGGGGCATGTAAATGGCTGGGCTGAGCAGGGATGAGGTGTGCCTGCGTTACAGCAAGTGATAGTGTGGCACTGTTATCTCTTCATTAAAACACCTCCTGGAAGATGTTTGCTTTTCACTTTGTCCCATTGGTCCAAGCAGCTTACACCAAAAGCTGCAGAGTCCTTCACAGCTTTGGTGCATGGGAGCCTAAACTATGACAAATTTGAATCTATGGCACATAAAAGTCTTACTTTAATCCAGTGTGGTCTCTTTTATCAAATATAATGTAAGTGTCAAAGAGTTCAATTAATGATGCAAATTGCACTGTAATCTGTTGTGTTTTCCAGTGCCAGTCATTGACCAGAAGATCATGACACTAACTCAAAAATTATAGACACAAGGGACTTCAAGGTGTTTAACAACAACCTTATCAGTATTTGCAATGATGCAAAAGATAGAAATGTCACACTGCCCAGAAAATCATGTCTAACAGTTATGTAAAAATAGCATAAAACACACTGATGGAAACTTACGGTGGAAAGACTGGAATCTGTTTCCTGGGCTGCATTAATGGGGGTGGTTTTTTGATTTGTCTTCAGTGAAAGCTCAAAAAGCACTGCATATTTCCTGTCTGAGCGACTGTATACAGTATGAATGAAATCATTGCAAGTTTGCCGTCCACTGCAAATATGTTGATGTACTGACATTTTCCTAAATTAGGTGCAAAAGATATACTGAGACAAAAAAATTTTGGTTGGTAATGCTTCATGCCGTAATTGTAATGCCTGAGTCGTAGACGAAGCTGGTAAAGAAACAGACTACACAAAACCTTAAAATAAAAACAAGCATCCATAAAAAAGAGATTCACATCCAAACACTGTAAGCACTGCTGGTGATATATAATCCGGTCCCTGGGTTTGGTGGATTAAAAATAAAAGTGCTAAAAATGCTACGAGGGAAATTATAAACTCAATAGGGGCAGGAATACGCTCTTGAGTATACATACCAACATGTTTTACTTCCAAATTAAACTGTTTTCAGCACCTATTTTGCCACTATTGAATCTAATGGCGAGAAAAAATATCCCTCTAAAAGCCCAGTGTTTACCTTGTAGAGCCTGATACATTTCAAATAAAATTGTTCCGCCATCAAGATGCTTTCTCACACAACAGAGCCTTGGTTCAAGAGGGAAATGGAGCATAAAATAACTTAAATGACAAATTATGGAGCTTTCTGTGTCAGTGAACCAACGTTAAACAAGTCACCTCCATTCTGGCGCACAGAAAATAAAAATAATTATCCTGGCCTGTGGCCTAGGCACTTTATTATTACTCTAGAACACCCGCCGGTGCCTGCCTAAGGGATGATATCATTGTGGTCTGTCATGTTCACACGATGATAGCTCATACGAAGGCAATACCAGTGACCTTCTGACCACTACTGCAAAATATTATTCCTATCAGCCTGCCCCTCAGCACCTGACTTCATCAAGCTAATCAACACCAAATCTCCAGTATTTATGTCTCATTAAACTGACAGCTTTCGTATCTTTGTCTGACCCATTACTATTTTAAATGACCTTAGATTAAGATTTACTGTAAAACTGCATTAATACCATGTTTAGTAATAATACTGAGTAATACCAGGTTAACAAATGTAATGACATCAGTAGGCAGAAAATCTACAATGCTAGGTATTTAAAAAGGATTACGTGGCTTAGTTGGATACTGTGTCTTACAGTGAATACAAACATGACGTTATCGTTTCATTTTTAACATTCCCTTAATACATTATTACAGCTCCCTCAAAGATCTTATAGTATGATCTGTAAAAACAAAAAATATGGGCTTGTGATTTTTCCAGACTGGCTGAAACAGTTTACTCTACTGGATGCTAAATTTGACAACCACACTTACCAGCAAAGAAAGCAAAACACCATGAGCTATGTTATAACTTAAATGTGCCACACTGTGTATGAGGTATAATACTGTTTTCACTAGGTAATAATAACACAGGTACAGAATTTAGCTTTTAAATGAGAATGAACTGTCACATCATTCTTCCAAAGCACCGTGCCATAACCCATCAAACCTATTGCAAATATGTTTGACAACATTGCTAACAACTCTGGGTATTTAGTGGATGAAGCCTACTAGCATAGCTAGTGTAAGTCAATACAAAGATATTTATATTGGGGACACTGACCATGAAACAAGACCAAATAACAGTATAATGGGATTTATAGATGATAAACATTACCAATTGTGTGCAATATCAATGACAGGTTCTACAAGTACTGTGTATAATATTCTTTGGCCAAAAGTATTTGAACCTTTGGGCAGAAATTCCAAAGACAAGTCGATGGAACGTGTCTACTAGGAGGTCTGTGGGAGCACAAAGTCTAGTGGGAAATATTATAAGCTTACAGACTGTACTATCACAAGTGCTCAAGAAGCACACCTAGTACAAACAAAAAGAATGCAGTGTTGTGAGAAATGGGCAGGGGCCTGAGGCATTGTCTTTTTGCTGCACAGATACATTTAGGTCACGCTCAGAGTAAAGGTAGTATGTACAACACTGCAAATTCAGTGTGTCTGACAGAGGGATATGAAGCCTTCATTTATGTGTTCAAATCCAACAAGCACCACATGTTAATTTCAGAAAAAATAGTCCCAATGTATTCACAAGAATTGATCATTATGTGTTTCACACTAAACTTTTCTAATTAATGACTCTTCATAAATACCTGAGCCCCGTTCAACAAAATGACAGCGTCCTGTCATAGCATAGGATAGGATGTGTCTAAGATCATTGCTTTGTGTTGGACATAAAGTGTATCTACTAGAATTAGTTCATCACATGTTTTTGGAAACAGCACTGCCCCTTATAAGATTCTGCTCAATATAATGAGCTGCTTATATGTTTCAGTGCAAAAAAACCCACATTGTCTCTGGAGTATCAAGAGACTTTAATATACATTTATGTAAATTTGTGACACATGAAATGCTAAAAGTGCAAATTTTCTTACTGATCAGCAGATAATCATTACATGAGCATATGTAACAGAGATATTGATTCCACTCTTCCCCTTCCCCACCAAACACCATCGCTACACTGAAAAAAAGCTTAATAAATGACTGAGAAAAATCCTATCCTCATAAAAACTTATTAATAATCTGCAAAAGTTAATTTTGAAATAAACAACCTTGTGCACACTCTACTGGTTAAGGATCATCTGACCAATACCCTACTGGCAAGGTCGAGAAAGAATATAAAAAATAAAGAAAGAAAAAGAAAAATGACGCATTTACGACTCTTGGAAAAACATGAAATTTGCATCAAATCTCTAAGTACAATATTTTGCTCAGATATTAAGTGAATAGGTGACCTAACTCAATAAATATTAGTCCAGTGTGCTACTGAGAGAGAGGCAACACCGCTGAGCAAGACAGCATCTTCTCGCACCATTTGCCAAGATTAGCTTTTGATTAATCCTCCATTAAAAGTGATCACTGAGACATTCCAGAGGATGTTTCAACAGCTACGCACTGTCCCTTTACAGCTCCGCTGCCAAAAACACACAGCCAGCAGACTTCCAGTGCTATACAGCACAGAGGGATTCTGGGATAAAATGTTTGTATATTACACTTTATCAAGACAGATAAAATAGTTCAACACTTTACACACCCCTGAAGGAGACAGGTCTCCTTGGCTGGCATAGCATGGAATACTGGGTTCTCTTCTTTCCCTCACCCACCTCAGTTCTGTTTAAGCCGCTGGAATTTTTACGGTCCTCTCTGGCTGAGCAAGTGTTTAAAATGGCGTCACAGAGAACATATATAACAAGTAATAGTGTTCTATTCTGTCTGTGGGGGCCTCTGCAACAGCAACCTGTACTTGTGTGGAGAGAGCTATAGCACACAATAACAAACTTCTCTTTCTAAACTAACAGCGCCTCTGGGCATCTCAAAAGCAGGCTCTTTAAGTCACAGTTTCAGCTTGCAGTGATTTACGGCCTTAGAGATTAGTTCACATAAAGCAACTGCTGGCTGTACAAGAAATCTAAATTTGTATTTGTTCATGTCTACAATTAGAGAATCTAGTAAGGGATAACTTGTAAACGTGTCTGAGTGAGCATAGTTTATGTCTCAGCTGGACCACAGTTCTGGATTCTCAGCTAAATGGCAGTTCACTCTCAGCCTTCCTCTCTCTCTCTCTCTCTCTCTCTCCCTCTCTCTCTCCCTCTCTCTTGTCAGCTCAAGTGAAACGGCTGGTCATCTCTGAGGGCAGTGACCTTTATTTCTTTGTGTGTGCATGAGATTTTCTCATCCATCTACTCCCCTCTTTACAGTGGACACATATCATGCTGTTTGTATTCAAATGTAAGTATTTTGTTAACCACAAAGAATGCACTCATTTCCCAAACATGGCAATGTGGACTCTGCATGACGTTCACTCATCACCAAAAAATTAGCCACACAATATCCCCACAAATTCATCGCATCTCAACATATCACAGTCTCATACAGTTTTGAGAAAAACAACTCACCTCCCAAAGATGCCTTGTGTTCCGCACCGCTCCGCTCTGCACCTTGTCTAGCAATAGAGGGACACCCTGAAACGGGCCGATCCACGTGCCCTGGGGGATGCGCTGGGCGGCGCAGATGCCATAGCCCAGGCCAGGGACGGTGCTGGTGCATAGGCAGACCTCGCGGGGCAGGTCTCGCAGCCACTCAGGTACCTCCGGAGGGGGCACAGCGGAGGAGGCGCTGCTGGTCCCTACAAGCCGCCGCAGAGAGTGCAGGGGCCCGTGCATGGGGCACTCCCCGTTCCGGTTGTCCGCACACATGTCACAGCCTGGGGGACAGCACAGCAAGAGAGGGGCTTGTTATTTACCCTGCCGCCCAGATGGGACTACTGACTACTACTGCGCACTACTGACCACTCCGATCCTGACTCCCTCAAGTGAATCTGAAAAGCAAGTCTGCAAGTTTGTTTCTTTTTTTTCATAGCACATCAAGACATTTCCTTTCCACTCTTTGATGCTGTAAAGCACAAACAAGTATTATGGAGTATTAATGGCATGAATGTTTTCTACTTCCTACTGTCTATTTCTCTATAATTCATATTATTCAGAACAGAGGACTGGTGACATTACAAAAGCTTTGAAAAAAATCATGAGCACATGGTTAATTCACACAGATGTCTGCTGTTACTATTATTAGAGTAGCTATAATTTTGCCCATGGAAATATAACCTAACAAGTAAATCATTATTTTTTGAAACATTAATTTTTTTGGAAATTGTGTTTTGTTTTATTTTTTTATTTTTTATTTTTTAAATTTCTCTGTTAAAGGTTTTATGGGAGGCACATTCAGAATTTTCCAGACAATATAACACTATTTATTTCATTTTTCAGATTCCCTTTCTAGCTTGTGTGCACGTGGTAGCATTAAATTAGCGTCAAAAAATCCAAAATTTTATTACTAGCCAAGACACATTAATATTTCAGACTGCAACAGTATTAATTTATGACAGATCCTAAAAATCCTAAAGATCCTAAAACTCTTTTTACAAGAAGATTATTCCCAAATATTTCTAGCCAAACACCCACAAATAATTCAGGCATAATTCAAAAACATAAAATAAAGTTTTGCTTCAGTAAGTTTTGCTTTAATAAATCCAACAGCGTAGTTTCTTGAATAAAGCGTGACAACGTATGATGTTCAAAATACAGCGTGAACGAGCGCTCGGTTTTCAGGTAGGTGTCTCTGCTCTTACAGGCCCACTTTCAAAAGGCGCGTTCTCGGGTGAAATATGGAGGTGGGGTGGTGGGGGGGTGGTTCCAAATGTAGATAAAGCAGTGAGTTCCTGAGCCCGGGAGACTCCCATACACCCCGATGGGATGATGAATAGAGGCCGATGGAGAGGATCGATGTGTGATCCACTCTCTTCCACAAAACTATACAGCAATTAATTGTGGCTTGTCCCCCCCATCCCTCATCTGCCTGTGGCGCGTATCGATGGAGATTACTGCTGATGGGCCCGTTTTATCACCTCAAATAAACAGGCACAGCGAGCTTTAATAGAGCTTTTTCCTCCGCGCGCGGGACACGATTTAGTCCGTTCATTAGATCCAAATTTGGACGCTGGTCATCAACGAATTTTACATACAACCCAAAACGTGTGAATGGTGGCTAAATGTGTGACAGCTCTAACCAAATGCTGCTCCCGGAGGATGACTGACCAGGACTGACTTCAAAGTCCAGTCTTCATTAGAGAAGACTACAAAGTATTACTCTAATTAATTGAGTAAATTTCATTAAACAGAAAAAGCAATAAGAAGATCATTTTATAACAGCCGTAGAAAATTCAGAAAATTTTCTTCTTCTGCTGTTTTTGACTGTTATATTTTAAGTAAATCAAATGCTTTAAATTAAATATACTTTAACAAAACAGGGCTGAAATGAGTTTGTAATTATTGGGTGTTCTTTTAAAAACTTTCTATAAGCCTCTTCTCTAAATCATCAATCAGGCTCTACTCTCCGGAATTCAACTCTAGATGAAGCTTTTTTTTTTGGTCGTAATATTTATATTAAAAAAGGTGTTTTAAAGTCTTGTGTGTGCTCACAGCATCTGCCGAATTTATTGCAGCTTTTAACTCCCACCTGTTTATTTTACTGAGTTGTATGTTGCAGACTGTCGAAAGTGTTGCTAAAGTAATTACACCGCTCTGCGCCAACCCTTCGTTTAGACTGTGTGTGTGTAATTAGTCTGATTAGAACGCGATCAGCGTCATTAACGTGTGATGAGACTGAGATGAGGACGGTCAATGTGTCGGTGGTCAGTGTGATGGACAGGCTCCGTGCATTACTCTAATAAATGATCACTACGTACGGTTGTTGAGGTCGCCGGAGTGATTGTTCAGCGGGATAATCTCCATCCTCTGCTGTCCGTACAAGTAATAGTCCAACTCCTCGGAGGTGAGCCTAAACCGGGAGCCCCGGTCACTCTTCAGGTTGGCCGGAGAGCAGAGCTCCTTGGCCGGGGCCGTGCTGTCCTCCACCGGCAGCGCCTCGGAGGAGCACAGAGTTTGTCCGAAGAGCGCGACCTGCGGCACGGAGAGCTGCGCGAAACCCGCCAGGGACGAAACCGCCGCGGAGGAGGAGGAGGACGAGGAGGAGGAGGAGGTGAGGGAGGTGGACGAGGAGGAGGAGGTCGACGACGGAGTTAAAGCAGCCGCTGAAGAGGAGGAAGAGGAGACGAGGCCCGGCCGCTGGCGGAGACTCTCGGCCGGTAAGGGTAGCTGCGCCAGGGCCGCATGCTTCAGCTGGCTGTGCGGGAAGAGGTGCTGCCAGTGCTGGATGTACGCGGGGTCCACTTTGAGGAAGGCAGAGCCGCTGGGCTCTCCGGGCTTCAGCATTTCCAAACTGCGACTGTGAGACGTAAAAAACAGACAAAAGTAAAGTTTCTGTAGTTTAAGAAAAGCTCGTCCATGTAACTCACAGCCTACCTGCTGTGCGCTAATTAGCGCGAGCTCATCAGTTCAACACAGTGAGCTAACACAGGCTACCTGAAGCAGCTAAGTTAAAGCACTGATTAAGCTCCCTCAGGGAGCTCAGACAAAACAGGAAACTTTTCCAACTAGTATTGACGAACCTTTTCTCTGTTTCGACACTTCCAGACGCTTTTAAAACATTTAGCCATCCTGTTTCCTCTTAGAGTTGGTTCCTTCACTAAGGGAACGTTAGAGTGAAAAACACAACTTACCCTGTTCGCCCGAGCGAGTGTGTGAGGGCCGCTGAGAGTGAGCTGTAATTCCCAGACGCTTACACCATCACTGTACTGACGGACTGGAGTCGGTGTGCGCTCTCTCCGTGTGCTGTGTGAATTGAGAAAAGAAGAGCGTCCTCTCTCCTTCTCTCCCTCCCTCCCTCTCTCTCCTCTCCTCTCCTCCTCTCAGTCCTGAGTGCTCCTGAAGGAGCACGTGGGCTGAACGCCAGCGAGGGGCAGAAAGTGGCGCGAAAAACAGTGACAGTGCAGGTCTGAGTGAGCGCGGTCCGGTTTGTTTGGGTCTGTTTTAGCTCGTCTGAGCGGAGGACTCGGCGCCGTAGCCGGCAGCGAAGCTTCGTGCTCGGTTTGTGAGTTATTTTTATTATCGCTGACAGCCTCGTGGAGCCTGAACGAGCCTCGTGTTCTCACACGGTTAGTTTCGGTTAGTTGAGAGGACTTTTTCAGCGCGAGGTGAGGTCATTAGCTGACACTCCGCAGCGCGCGGCTCTGCACAGGACAGCCGCTCGGATCTGAGCGCGATAACGGAGCTCGCGGTGCTGTTAGTGCTGCTCGTTATCCAGCCGAAACGTTTCCCAGCCTCTCTCTCAGACGCCTGAGAAAGTTATAGCTGTTTGGATAGGGCCTGTGTATCTACATGTAGGGTATTTTACACAATTCCGTGCGAGAGGGGCGGTAAAATGTTTTGACTGGCGTCCCTTTGACAGGGCCATTCGTCATCCGGAGGTCTCTGTAGATTGATAAAGAACCCAAACACAAACACAATCGTCTAGAAATGAATTCTTGTCTACAAGTGCAATTCGCTGTAAAAGGAATGCGAGTAATAACGAGGCACCCGAAGCTTTCGATGTATATTTAATGTGACTTTGTTTTTTTTGTTTTTTCTGAGAGGACTAAAAGCCAGATTAATTCGCTAATAAAAAGTTTGATTACCAGCTCGGTTAGATTATGAGAAAATGTTCGAGGCGGTAATGAGACGTATTTGTAAATTAATAATAATAATAATAATGAGTATCCGTATTCTTCTTCTTCTTATTATTATTATTATTATTGTTATTATTATTATTGGCATTTTTATTATTGCTGTTTTCGTTTTTTACGTCGTGCTCAGATCAAATTTGTGTTCTAGGACATTTTACAGTAATTCATGGTTCAGCGCTGCAGATGACATCTTATTGCTGTTTTTGATTTATTTTTTTATTTATTATTTTTTTATTCATTGATAAATGACTGGTGAAATAAAGTGCACTCCAGGGGACAGGACGATCAATACATTAAGTGCAGAAATGCATCATTTTTCTCACCATATAACGAATTATTAAGGCTAACCGGAGCATATAAGGCGCGGTTAATTTGTATATCTCCATAAGGCGGGATGTAAAGCGAGTTGCTCTTATTTGCATACTGGCCCCTCTGTTTGACATTCAATTAGACCGTTTGCGTTTCTCCTTAATGAATTCGCTGTATGCATGAAAGACGAATGAAGGGCCGTGTGTGACAGGAGTCCGATAGAGAGTTCAGCAGCCCCCCCTCCCTGCCCCCAGCGGCCCCTCTTATGGTTTTAAGGTCACGGATTGCTGAGTATATCATTCATTAATATAGACGTATATTCAGGAGGGAGGTGCAGCTCATCCCTGTTGTTTTAGCTAATGTTTGACCATAAGCGTGCTGGGAAATGTGGAATAAATCGCACTTTGAAAAGACTACATGAACAGTCAGGAGTCAATTACGGGTCTTTTTTTAGTCCACTGAAGAGATATATGTGTCACTGTAGGAGAAAAAAAATGAGAAGAGCACTCATTTCTCCACTTTCTATAAAGGGCTTTTGTCCTGGATGTATTGAGGGCAACTTCGAGTTAATGTAATCTAATGTATATATTGCATTGTATTGTGCTATACTGTCTTTGTTTTGGTTGTTTTTAGTTGTTGCAGTGATGTAGTATTTTGCATAATGAATACATTATTGATCAGCCAGTCCTTTTAATTGCTACAGTGTTGCAATGACTTTAAAAAAGCATAAATGCCTGAATAACAAGAAGACATAACTGTTAAATACACAATATATAAAGGCCTATGTTAAAGTTAGAGACCACCTTCATTTACTTAATTTGCAAAAGCATTAAGCATTATATATATATACATTTGCCTTTGACAAGTGAAAAATTTGTATCTTGTGCTTAATGCTTTTGCAAATTAAGTATACATACATATATATGTGTGTGTGTGTGTGTGTGTTGCAAAAATAGTTGCTCAGCAATATTTTGTATGTTTATACACACACTTACACAGACAAACAGTTCTTAAAGCCGTCATCTTTGAGAGAGAGGAGAAAATCAAGCTCCACTCTGTTTTCAGATCTGAAAAAATCCACAGGTGATTCTGTCCATCCTTCCACTGTGAGAAGACAGTTCAACACTATGAGTCTAAAAGGATGTGTAGCCGTCCAGAAGCCGTGACTGAAAAAAGGAAACAGACAAAAAATTTTGCAAATCATACAAAGAAGCTGTTGGTGTCCTCAGAACAATGAACTGACCACCCCAGAGTCCAGACCTCAACATTAGTCAATGTGTTTGGGATTATGTGGATTGTGAAAAAACAGAAAATACTGTTTTATACTGAAAACTTCTAAGACTGAACTTTCGAGGTGTGGAAAAATATCTCTCCACATTTCTGTGATAAACTGAAAGCAAGTCTCCCAAAAAGAACAGAAGCTATAATAATGACAAAGAGTAGAAACACTAAATACTGACAAAAAGATGCTTCTGTGTAATTTTCAGTTAAATATATGATTTCTGCTTTTTTTGCCTGATGATGAAAAATATACATATATAGTAACTAGTAATTAATGGCCATTCTGACTGCAAATTAAATAAGTGAAGGATGGTCTCTGACTTTTGCACAGTACTGTAAATAATTATATATGTTAAGGTAACAACATACTTGGTTAGGCTGCTGTGCAGATCTTTGCCAAAAGGATAAAACAGTGATCTTCTTTAAAAGTCGTCTTTTTTGCACGGTTTCATACCATTGACAGTGTCCTGTCTATTTACATCGAGACACCTACAAAAACATTTAAGGCTATATTTGTGCCGCTGCTCAGACCTGAACATCTTTGAACTGGTCAAATGTCTTGTGACCTCCATGTGGCTCTATGTAAGCATAAAAAGGCACCATCACAGAAAACAAACAGCTCATTGCTGACATTTTTTTCTGCAGTAATTATAGCGAAAAAGAACAGTACAGACTTCAGTCTGAGTGACAAAATGAATTCAGTGTCATGTGGAAGCTATCCTAGTCAAAGTGATGTCAAATCTAGCACAACTAATGCCTTATATGGAACATTTAGTTCAGTGTTTGTCTTAACTGCAGGTAGCCTTCTCACAAGTTGACAGAGGCTTGTGAACTGGCTGGTGATGCCATTATTTTAAGAGGTTTAACTCCAGGTGTACAATGTTTCCACACAGCAAAATCCTCAGCAATAAATTAACCCCACAGTGCTGGTCTGGTCTCCAATGCAGACTGTATAGTTACACAGGTCTCCAATGTACACTGCAGATGTTGATCCTACGGTAAAAAAAAAGGTGTTTCTGTCTTCTGAAAGGTTTACGGCAGCCAAGAACATCATTCTGAAGTTCTCGCATACGTGCGGAACATTTTGAGGATGATGTCTCATGCCAGGCATCCAAAGCAGACCACAGATGATGATGCAAGGTCATGCCCTGACACCTAAAAACAATGTTTTAGTTGATGAGAAGCTAATGGAGTTAATGTAAATGGTAGCCTTGAATATTTCTAGTTCCATTCTTTATGTTAGACAATAACTGCTTATCACCAGAACACAGACTACTGAAGGAGGTGAATAAAACACCCTATGCAACTTGCAGTATATGAGTAGAATTTTTTACAGGCAATACTATTTAATTAAATTAAATGAAAAACAGGATGTATGTGTTACTCATATTTTAGGAGATATTTCTGAAGAGATTAGATGTAAGATCAAAGAGCAAAATCAAAGGAAAATATTATTTTTTTTAATAAATTAAAAAAAATAAGAGTTTCCAAAATTGGAGCCATTAAAACATACAAAATGGGACCCCTAACAACTGTGCAAGACCACCAAATCTGTCCCCATCAGATAAACTTATATCTTTGAGAGAGAGGAGAAAATCAAGCCCAATTCACAAAAAAAAGAAGAAATTAGCAAAAAAATAAGCAAAGCTGCTGTTCTCACAATGCTGGACTGACCACCTCAGGGTCCAAACCTCAACACCACTGAATGTGTTTGGGATTACTTGGATTGTGCAGAAAATGCAACCAACTTCTAAGACTGAACTTTAGTAGTGTGGAAAAATATCCCTGCAGATACTTTGAAGAATGGAAGCTGTAATGAAAGGCACACTAAACACTGAAAATGCTGATATTACATTTATTTGTAATGGCTGCTGTGTAATTTTCTGTTTAATATACGTTTTCTGATTCCTTTTCTGGTGTTAAAAATGAATAGCTTGACTAGAAAATTAAATAAATAAATGGTGGTGCTTTGTGAAACAGAGGAAAACTGAGAAAACTGATAAGGGCCCCATTTCACAGTGAAATGTAGTCTTCACCTTTAAAGTGATGTTTGCTGGACTCTTTTTGATGATGCTGATGTGTTACATTACACTGTTTCTGAACACCAGACTCCGAGGTGTACAACAGATGGTCAGTTATCTTCATCTAAAATCAGCTGATGTTTTTGAGCGATGCTGAGGCAGCACTGCATCCTCCTCAAGGATAAAATAAAAGACATTGTAAAACATACTTGATTAAAAGAATTTTGGAGAAATATTAATAATTTTAACAATATGAAAGATCCTGACTGTACACTCTTAAAAAAAGTTCTTCCAGAGTTCTTTAGTAAAGGGAATGGCTCCATATAGAACCATTTCATGTTTAAATTGTTCTTTGCATGACAAAATTGTTCTTCAGATTGAAGGAGAATGCATTGTATAGTGTTCTATATAAAACCTTTCTGAAAATGGTTCTTCAAAAAGATGGTTCTTCAAGCGTTCCTTAAGTTAGAGTTACTAACTAAAGCTATATAGCACCAAAAGGGGCTCTGCTATTGTTACAAAGTCAAGCTTATCACAATAGGAGAACCTCTTTTGGTGCTATATAGAGTCATTTAGTAACTCAAGGAACCCTTGAATACCATCTTTTTTACGAGTGTAGTTTAGAGACAGTCCTATGTTAAGGGCAGCAGACTGCGTGTCTTTCCATATGTGTCGTGTTAAACTGCATTTTGCCCTGAATTGATTCCAAGTGCGCTTCTCTAGAACCTACAGTAAAGAGATTTGCCTCAATAAAAGGGGTGAGGGAGGAGTAAGACTGAATGAAGACTGACTGACAATCTGCTGTGCACCTTAGGGTCTGGTTTTCACAAGCAATGTAATGTAATACATCAGTAACATCATCACAGTCCAACAGACACCACTTTAAAGGGGCAGACTGTAAGTTTCACTGTGAAACCGGGTTCTTTTCAGTTTTCTCCTTTTTCCCCCTCTTTGTTTCACAAATCATCCATTACAGGCATCTATAAATATTCCAGTTTTGTAAAGGTAGTGAGGTTCATGTCTTTGCTTGTAACTGAAATGAGAGTTTAATGAAGCTTGCCACCTACCTTTGCCCGTGATCTGATTAAAGAATCAATAAGATCTAAATGGAAGTCTGTGACGGTGAGACATGGTGGGGTCAGCCGCTTTCATGTTACACCCCATAGGTACATCAACAGTGACTAATGTGTCAGTTGCTGTGTTAGAACCCCTAAAGGGGAAGTCCACTAATTAAAAAAAATCTGAATAACTCAGCCATATATAAATAAGAGTGGTTTGAGGTGAAATGGTTGAGAGAATGTAGAGAAATTTACCAGCTTGAATTTTCTTTACACTGGTGGCGACAGGAAACAGGGATCATGATGTCTGCTATGCAAATATAAATGTTAATATGGAATGATGATAATGGTAAAACAGTGGTAAATGTGAATAAAATAACTTTGCCTTACAATGCCCTGCATGTACTTGTCCACTATAAATGATTTCATTAAAAAATATGTTTTAGGCCAAATCTTTATCATAAAACCATGAAATAGGGCTGGGCAATATGACAATATTTATCGTTATTGTGATAGATTATGTCATGATATGTTATAATATGCTTTTCTAAGCATATTATGGATATCATCTGTAGTTAAAAACTCTTCCCAACTGCATGTATGACTACAAAGAGAGCATGATTAGGTTTTTAAGTTGATGTTTAATTAGATTTAGTCATCGCAGTATGTGAATTATTGAATACAAATCACTGGATTCATAGTTTAAGAATATTTTATTAATGCAGCACTACTTTGTCTGCTCCAACTTATTAGATGTCAGGAAAAATAAATATTGTGACTTATTGTGTATCGTAAAAAATGTCCTGAAGTATCACGATATCACATTTTTGCCCAGCTCTATCGTAACATAATGTTTCAGACATCAGGCCATTAAATGCTTTGGACGTCTGGTTCCTATCACCACCACTGTGAACAGTTCTGACTCGGTACGTTTCTCTAGAACAGCACATTTCACATCAGATCACTCTGAGTGACCTTGTTCACAGATTAACCATTTAATTATGTAGAAAAGTTGAAAAATCAGAGGA
Source organism: Colossoma macropomum (assembly GCF_904425465.1). Classification (NCBI taxonomy): domain Eukaryota; kingdom Metazoa; phylum Chordata; class Actinopteri; order Characiformes; family Serrasalmidae; genus Colossoma; species Colossoma macropomum. The sequence continues at coordinate 11,432,099 of NW_023494793.1, read as the reverse complement.
ATGCCCCTTTAATAAAGCCAGTGTATTAAAAAGTGACCACACAGTACAAACCATAGGGTCATGTAGCAGCTGACACTCTCTTACATTCATTCTTTCATCCAGCCGCATTTAATACACCTTTAATTTATCAGACGAATCAAATCTCATTTGCTTAAGAGACATCATCCTCCAGAGATGTCTTCATTTAGCCTCCAAGTCATTACGTTCAGGTCCAGGAGGAGGAGCATGACACAGGAAGAAAGCGAGGCGTTTCATTCCCGCCTGTATTGTGATGAATTCCATGCTTCGCACCAGGATTGGCTGATATTATTCTGTATCCTGCGCTACGATTGGCTGGCAGTATATTCTCGCCCTCGATCCGCCGAACTACCCAATCATAGCGCAGGAGGGGCCGGACTTGTCGGAATACGGGTGGAAAATAATTTCACAGTAAACACGAAATCTCAGCAAGTCAATACGTCGCTGACGGTCTTATGCAGCCATGCATTGGGGCAGTATGTGGCAGAAATTTCTCATTTTTTGTTTACCATTTTTAGGAAATGTGGTGGACGCCAAAGCCAAGGTCGGCCCAAAAGTAACGGATAAGGTGAGTAGCCTAGCATAGCATCTTCAGCTGAGGGGTTTTGAACGATGCTGAGGCAGCACTGCATCCTCCTCAAGGATAAAATAAAAGACATCGGAAGACATTCTCGGTTAGAAACATTTTTGGAGAAATATCAAAGATTTTAACAATATTAAAGATCCTCGCTGTATTTTAGACGTTAAGAGGAGCAGACGGCATGTCTTTCTACGTGTGTCGTGTTAAACTGCATTTTGCTCTGAATTGGTTCCCAGCGCGGTTCTGTGAAATGTGTATGGAAACCATATGTGAACCTATCCGTCCTTTAAAATGCTTAAAAGCTCTCTCACGCATGCAAATGGCAGCATTTTGCATTTTCAATGAAAAACATTTTGGCTTAGCCAGAAGATCAGACATGCACCCGGCTGTACTGTCTATTAGGGAGCGATTACCCATTAGCAGCCTAGCGGTGCCACGTGGACCCAGAGAGGAGTGTTAAAAGTCAGGTTTCTTCTGCAAATTAGGAGATAATTTGTCTCAGCTGTAGTTCTACCAGGTGGGGTGTTAATGTGCGAGGAAAAAAGCTATTATATCACATAAATATTAGACCATTATGACTGTCCAATATTGGGATGAAAATTAATATTTCCAATAATACACTGCGTACCTAAAATAAGAAAGGAATTAAGTATCTGGTATTATGTGACATCTGTTAATAATAATAATAACAATAATAATAGTGATAATAGTACTTTCAATAATATCTTTTATTTCTTAAGTAATAAAGCCATAGTGGTCTCAGGTGTTATGGAACAATGTTAGATATTTAACACACATGAGTGCCAAATGACCTTTTACTTCCAATTTCATACATTTTCTTCTGTGATTTAATTAAATGAGAAGGAATAGACTATTTATAATTATCTGAAATTGGAATAATCCAGAGTTTCATAAAGTGTTCTTATTACCTTTACCTAATATATAATATCTGAACACAAGTAAAGCGTAATAACTTGCTGAAAGGACAGTACTTTGGCAGAGAGCTCAACCCCGATCTTTTACAGATAATTGCATCATTATGACTGCCTTATCTTTTATTTCACTTTGATTGATAAGGATAGTGAAGAATTTGTCATATTAGCCTACTCTGTTCTTCCTTGCCTCTCCTTGCAGGTGTTTTTTGACATCACGGTGGGAGGACATGAGGTTGGCAGGATTGTGATTGGGCTGTTTGGAGAGGTCGTCCCTCTAACTGTGAAGAACTTTGTTGCTCTTGCCACTGGAGAGGTGCCACTGCTATTTACTTTCAAGCAAATCTGTGAAAAATCACCATCACTATCATAAGGCTACACTTATTCAGTTGTTGTAAAGTTTAAAGCGATACTTTAGCAGAGAATCAAATTGACAAGGTTTTTTCTTTGCCCTAAAGGCAATCGATTAGCAAGACATGTTTGGTGCTAGAAATTAGATTCTTTCATTTTGCGCTTGCTATGAGGCTACTATTGCTAACATGTATTGAAAGCTTGTATCCAACCAGTTAGCACAGGCCTGCTTATGTAGTGTCTGACATTGGATTAAGATGTTAATCTAAATAACTGGTATATCTATAAAAATATAGAAATTTAGCTTTAAAAGTACTGTTTTTAGATATTCAGTGTACTTTAGTCCCTTGTGAGCTACATTAGTCTTGTAGCTCCAGGGCAAAATTAAAGAAGGAAACTTGAGACATCAAACATGTTTTGGCTGATTGATTATATTGGGGGTGAGGAAGACCAATAGTTTTTCACCAAACTATTGTTTTAAATAACAGCATTTGGTATTTTCATGACTTGAAATCATACTCATAATCATAAACAGACTTGCTTACAATCCTTTCTTATTGTAGAAAGGATATGGTTACAAGGGCAGCAAGTTCCATCGTGTCATCAAAGACTTCATGATTCAAGGAGGTGACTTCACAGCTGGAGACGGAACAGGAGGTAATAACTGACTTTTAAATATTTTACACTGATACCAACACCACTCATTATGGCTACAATGAATTTCTTATAAAGACTGATAAAAAAAACTCTACAGGTAAGAGCATCTATGGGAAGACATTTGCAGATGAGAACTTTAAGCTGAAGCACCAGGGCACAGGCTGGGTCAGCATGGCCAATGCAGGTCCCGACACCAACGGCTCTCAGTTCTTCATCACTTTAGCAAGGGCTCCTTGGCTGGATGGCAAGCATGTTGTCTTTGGCAAAGTCTTGGACGGCATGGTATGTCTGTATATTGTTTTCAGACTGCAAAGATTGTCAGCTTGTCAGTTGATTACTTGTTAATTGCTTTATAATGCAGGAAAAATTTAAGTGGCCAAAATCAATGCTGATAAAAGTAATAATTATGCAAAGCAATTACGCTGTATGTCTAAGCCATAATCTGCTACAAATATCAAATGTATTTGTCTTTAGTTCACAAATTGCTTCTTTCTCTCTCTCTCTCTCTCTCTCTCTCTCTCTCACTCTCTCCATCTCTCTAGACTGTGGTTCATACGATTGAGCTCCAGGACACAAATGACAGGAATGTACCCTACACAGAGTGTGTGATAGTAAACAGTGGGAGGATCGAGGTCAAAGAGCCTTTTGTTGTAGAGCTGGAGGGTTGGTAGTCTGGCAGACCAGACTGAGATCAGAGCGCAACTGATACATTGATTAGCCGCTAAAACTAGCAGATTATATTTCCACAACTGAATCGGCAGCTGATGAAACACTGTTATCGATATGGCTTGTTTAATATTAAAATGAACAAACATCTCTAACATGAGGGGAAAAACACTATTAAAAACACTATATCTTGTTCTTATACCACTCTTACACAGATTGCTAAACTGGCAGTTACCAACTACTCACCTTCATAACTACACTACAGGCTGCATTAGTAAACTTGATGTAGTTTACTAGTGTAAAAATGCATCCAGATCTACCTTTAGCATCAGGAAAACATAACACACAAATATCTTGATGTGAAGCAATAAATAGTAAATGCTAATTAACAGAAACTAATAAGACTGCTAAGAAGGCTGAGAAGCTCCACCCTGTCGCTACATTATTTATTATTTATTATTATTTATTGTGTGAGTTTATGCTGATAGTTCAGACCTGGCAGTCATATTTTACATTTCACAGTTGACAACTGGCAACCATATCAGTCAGTAAATTACTGTTTAAATATTGGAGAATTTTTGATTATATAAATTATAACGGCCGATATTATTGGTTGAACTTTTAGCACCATAAAGACAACTTGAAATCAAAATTGGCCTTTTTACTTTGTTAGGTCATGTTCCTGATCATATTAAGCACAGTTCATGATATGTAATTGTATTTAAAAGACAAAATTCTTTTCCCGCCATCTTCCTTCAAAATGTAATAACTTTAGCCCACCTATATTACATCTTCTCATTTTTGGTTACAAGACTTTGCATCAGCGTGGCAGAGAAAAATAATATTAATCAATAATATCATGTTTCGCCTCCTCCTCCCACCATCCTGAAAATGCTCAGCTAGCTCAGAGAAAATGGTTCTATATAGCACCAAAAAAGGTTCTTCTACAAGCTTGACATTGTAACACTAGCAAAACCCTTTTTTGGTGCTGTATAGAACCATTTTCAAAAAGGTTCTATATAGAACCATATACAACAGATTCTCCATCAATCTGAAGAACTATTTCACCATGCAAAACCCATCTAAGCATGAAGTGGTTCTACATAGAGCCATTGCCTTTACTAAAGAACTCTTGAAGGACCATCTTTTTTAAGAGTGTAGTCTAAGTCTAATACACCTGATCAAAGCAATTAATGCCTTACTAATTAACTGAATCAGATGTGTTAAACTTAGGTTGAAATAAAGCTCTGTAGTATATGTAGTATGTATGTCCAGGAAAAGTGGCTGGTGGCCACTGTACAAAACAATATGAAAGCATTAACCAGTTAGCATGCTTAACCAGTCATGCAAGCTTGTAACACATCATAGGTTCATCTTAAACACTATAATCCAATTAGTCTAAAAGTGCCACTGTGTTAGTATCAATATATCCTTTCAACAATTTTAACGTTTTTCCATTGATAATGTAGCCTGTAGTAGCCAAATAGTATGTGTTGTTAGACAGTTTAGAGGTTAATTGAACAAATATCAACAAAATATTTGTAGTGTTAGAATTGAAGATGGATAGTTAGTTGCAGGGGTCTTGGTAGGAATTTTGGGCCCCCAGAAAACTTAATGCATGGGCCCCTTGCCTCACCTCATTTCACCTAGCAGAACCTGTCAAAACATTAATACGTGCCAAACCTTTTATAACCCTACTCTTTATTTTGTAATAGTTCCATAATTCCATAATTCTTACTAAGCCTACAAGCTGTGAATATGAATATAAGAAACATAATAGCATATCAATATGCTGTATGCAACGGGCCAGAATTTTTAAATGCTTCCCAAAAGAGTGGCATCTTGGCTGTTAAATCAAAATCATTTTTGACCAGTATTGGAGAGACACATTATTTAAATGCTACTAAAATCTCCACAAAGAAGAATGCAGGATGCATTGCTGCTGACACTGTATCTAAAACTAGTCTTTAATTTTGTTAATGAAGCACTGAGCCATTTCAGTTAAAGCAGAAAAATATTCTGCGTAGTTCAATGATTAATATGTAAACAGTCCCTCAGAGCGGTTTGATGTGAAATGGTTGACACCGAGATTTCTTTACAGTGGTGTTACAGAACCAAAGAACCTGGTGAATGTGTCTTCTGAGTTTTCATGTGTGATGTTGATGTAATGTTGGTAAATCTGGAAAAAAAAATGTTTTCTTTGGGGACTTTGCTTTACAGCACCCTGCATGAACCTCTCTGCCATTAATAGATTTAAAAATAAGTTTTAGCCCAAGGGTTTATGTCAAAACTATCCTAAAACAGTGTTTCAGGCATCGGGCACTGTCTTTGTAAACATTTCATGTATCATCTTTCAGGGAGGGAGCATGAAACTCTTCAGATGTCTGGTTCCTATCATCACCACTGTGAACGATTCTGACTCAGTTAAGAGCAATTTACATCAGCCTGCTTATAATGACTTTGTTTACATCTTAACCAATAAATTATGCAGACATTTTTACAAGTTGGTGGATTTCCCCTTTAAAAGCCCTAAACATCACATGCAAAAAAAGGTAGGCCTACAATCACTGTGGGCCCATTATTTTTTTAGTACAAAGACATTACTCATGCTTAGTTTGTGTATACAGTATACTTTATGTTTTCTCTGAATAATTAATATCCAGAGATTTGTATATTTTCTTCCAAATACATGCAATAAATGTGATGAAATATAAAAGACAGCTATAAGAAACAAGGTAAAGCCTAGCTTTTGAGATCCTGTATGACTGTATGTATCTGTTTACTATCTATGAATTGTTAAAACATATCGTTTGTTCATGATACTTATCATACTGGTTATAACAATATGCATACACTCTCATATGTGCCAAATATTTATATTTAGCTGCCAAATGAGTAAACTCTGAAGTAGCAGTCCCTACTCAGGGCTTAGCAGAGTGATGTGATATTATATATAGTTAATTCACTGAACTTTCTTGGAAGTGCCAAAAACAGTTACACTTTATAAAAATGTAGTCTAATGAAGTTGATTGCTAATGTTATGTCTGGTTGCAGTATTGTTAAATATACAGAACGGGTTGTTTACTATGTATCAAATCTGAAAAAAATGGTGAAATATTTGATCATTATGTTTTTCCTCTTTTAAAAATCTCTATCCATAACAGCTGCCCTTGTTTTACTGATTCTGAACTGTAATAATTGTCATTAGTTTTATAGTTTAAATGTTTTAATTTACACTTGAATTTGGTGCATATTTCTTGTTCTTTTTTTAACCAGATATTTTAAACTAACTTTTATTGCTGCTTTTTGCTGCTTTGTTCCTTGAGAACTCAAACATATCTTAAAGTACCTAAAATAAACAGTTTTACCCTACATGTGTTCCCTGTCGCTTTACTGTGGTGTTATGCACCACATGATCAAAATACTAAATTAATTTTACAATAATTTTACAAATAAACATAAATTTGTCTTTATAAAACATATATTACTCCAATGTGCATCTTTGGCCAACAATTAGGGCGCCAGCTAAGAGGAAACTGAGCTTTATTACTCTACACTTTATTCTCTGTTGTGGTTAAAGGGGAGAAACATAGACTCAGAGGTCAAAACAAAACAAAGTCACAAGAGGATGAAGCGTAACATATAAAGCTTTATTTGTAATATTTGTTAAAACCTGCATTGTATTATTCATTGCAGCTTTGCAGGTTAACCTCTATACTTTGTCATTATTATGTCATTAAGCACATCAACTTATAAGTAGTTTATTTATGAAGAGCTTCATTCTGGAATACTGTAAATCCATTTGTAACAAGAGGTTTGGGGGAAAAGCACAGTTTTGTCCCAAAGTCTGAGAATACATTGAAATGTAGGATTTTTCCTAAATTGTTTTAGGAATGTCAAAAACAACAACAAAGTTTTAGAAATTAGAAAAATAGGAGAAATTTGAAGAATTATTCAAGATTCTTAACTATTTCTAGGTCACTATTTAAATTTAAGCAAATTTGTGACATTGACAATGTTTAGGGCTTTATAAGGTCAGATGTTTTTTAGTCTTATTTCTTTCATTGAAACACGTCAATCTTTCACAAGCAGTTATAAATTAAATACATAAATTAAAAGGGCAACAGTGACCTGTTGTTTGTCTAATAGTGAACCCACATTCATTTACACTGTTAAACCTCAGATCTTGCTGCTTACTTTGTCTCCTCCTTCAGTCAGCATTAAACTGTCTGCTTCATCAAATATTCATCTTCATTAGATCCAGCAGTTAACCTCTGCCCTTATTAATGCATTATTATTACTTTTTATTACTATTAATGTGTTAATAACTTTATTAATGATTTTAAGGTGTTAGTGATCTAACTAATAATGATTAATAAACTAATTTTACACCATTTATATAAACACTTTATAAAGATTATCTTATTTTAAAGTGGTACCAATATTTCCTGTATAGTTTCTTGGTCAAACAACATGTTCTGTTAATTTTATAGTGAAAATAAGTTAACAAAAAGTAGCAGAGAACCCACTTAAATATGGAAATTTTCTTCACATTTTAGTGCACAGTCTCTATTTATTTGCTGAATTTAACATATTGGAAAAAATAAAACATAACATATAAAATGCGCCATAACTTTTGCACAGTCCATACTTCAATTTTTATTTTTTTCTCACAATGTTATAGCAAATAAACAGTAATTGTGCTTTAAAATGTGCAGATGTGTGATCTCCGTAGAGGATGTGTTAATTTATTTTCACTTAGAACATCAATAAATTATGTAATTTGACCAGAGGTGCCCAAATTTTGCTTACAACAGCATACATTAAGCTCACTCTCAGCAATGTCTACCATGAAAAAATAATAAAATACATATGATGTTTTATTGGAACTAAACCATTTATATATTAATATGTCTCTAAAACTAAAACCTCATTGATAACATGACATTGTTAAGATTTTCAGAACACACACTGAAGCTGGTGAGTCAATGAGATGCCGCAACAATTTCGCTGAAGAGGAATAAAAATTGCCATTGTTTTGAGATTTCAGTTTAAAACAGATCAAGTAACACCCACTATTCTATCAAGAAACGCTCTACAGTAGAAGCGATAACAAGTCAAGTAAGAAGTGGACATCTGAAGAGGGCTGAAAATGACCAAGAGGTTCTGAGGGAGACACAGAGCTGGTTTGGAATATAGCACTGAATCAATGGAGGACCTGTTCCGAGCTGGAGCTGTGTCCGGCGTGGGCCTGCTGGAGGATGTGAGGGGGATGACAGGCTTCATTACCAGCAGAGCTGGGCTGTGTGGATGGGGTCCCTCAGGAGCCCTGCTGCTGGATGATGGGACAGTTTGCTGGAAAGGTCAAGAGCAGACAAATCAGCCTCGCAGAAACCATCTTAAACTGCCGCTGATAGAGCCAGGCCTGGAGATGTACTGCTTGTCTATATGGCTCATCTACCGTACAGAAATTGTACAGAAACTGCCTGCAATGTATACACATTACAAATCAAGCAGAAATGACTACAGTGTTCTTCAGTATTAAATGTAGAGGCTGGAAAGAGCAAATGTGATGTAGATTTTAGAAATATTAATCATCTGAATGAAGATGTTCCGTTAACACTTCCTCCACAGGTAACACAAATATTTTTCTGCTGATTTTAGTGCACAGTTTCTATTAATTTCCTGTGTTTAACATATTGGAAAACAAACTTTTGCACAGGACACACTTTATATTTTATTTTTTACGTTATGTTAAGTTTAGCAGATAAACAGCATATGTGCATTAAAATGTGAAGAAGTGTGTTCTCTGTAGAGGGCATGTTAACTTTTCACTTACATGATTTGAGAGAAGCCTCAAGCTTTCAGCTTTTCAAAGAAATCAACAGGGATGTTTTTCCACACACTGAACACAAAGTTCAGTCTTAGAAGTTGGTTGCATTTTCAGTAATCCCAAACAAATTCAATGATGTTCTGAGGTGGTCAGTCCATTGTTCTGAGAACACTAGCAGCTTCTTAGCTTGATTTTCAATTTTTTTTTACTTTTTTCTCGGTATCAACTTTCAGACTCACTCAGACTTCTCACGCTGGAAAGACGGACACACCTGTGAATTTTTTCAGACCTGAAGAAAGAGTGAAGGTTATTTTCTCTTGAAAGCTTTAATTGCTATTTATCTGATAGTACTGACTGTACTGCTTATCTGTCTCCTGCGGTTGTTAGGAATCCCATTTTCTTCACACCTTTTAAGCATTTTTGAACCCCTGTTATGGAAACTTCAGTTTTTCTCTTATTTTGCTCAACTTTCCCTTTTCTTATGCATGTGGATTATCTCATATCCAGTCTCCTCAGAAATACCTCCTGATGAATAACTTGAACTCAATGGCTGTTTTGGCTAGAAATTAAATAAATGAAGGGTGGACTTTTGCACAGTACTGTATGAACAGTATTCTGTGTATTGTGCTTGCTTTTAGTTTCATTGGAACAGTTAAATAAAGTGAAGTAAATTAAATTAAAAAAAGATTTAGTATTCATTCAGAATTCAGCTTCCTTTAATGAAGTTGAATGAGAGCTATGACATATAAATAATGCTTCAGTTCTATAAAGTGCATGACAAAGTGATGCTTTCTGGAGTCTTTAACATTCATTGTTGATAGGCTGATGAAACAGTAAGATTCTTCTGTGTCTCACTGCTGACAAGGGAATCATTTACAGATCTCCTTTCAGTTTCTGCCATATTGACTACCCAGTAATGACAGTGTCTAACCCTGTTATACTCTGACAATTATCACCAAGTGCTCCCCGTCCTCCAGGCCTTCACAATTAGGCCCTGGATTATCATATTGACATATCTGACGCACTTCGGCAGCCTTGTGAACAGACGGTGAGAACAGCTAGTATTCAAGGTGCCCTGCTCTGAGGTGCTGTAGTTATGTTATATTTCTATGAGGTAAGTGATTAAAATGAGCATCTTCTGCTTTGGTAGAATGGACAATGGTTTTGCATGGTAGCCACAGACAGTGTAACACAGAAGTTTGTTAAACTTTATATGTCTTCTTCAATATAATTGATGATCTTTAGTATTGAATTAAAGGGAACATCCACCAGTTTTTAAAAATGTTTAATAGTTAAATGGTTAAGATGTAAACAAAGTCATCAAAGGTGGTTTGTTGTGAAATGTGCCATTCTAGAGAAACCTGCAGTGCCAGAATTGTTCACAGTGGTGGTGATGGGAACCAGCCGTCTAAAGCATTTAATGACTAAAACCTCCCTCACAATGAGGTATTATATGGAGAGGTTACGAATATGCTGTCTGATGCGTGAGACACTGATGTGAGAGGTTTTTTAATCCATTTATGGTGGAGAGGTACATACAGGGCATTGTGTGGCAAAATAGTCCCCAAATAAATTTCTTTTTTCAGATTTACCACTATTTTACCATTATCATCATTACATATAAAACTTATAAGACACATTTAGGTTGACAAGTCATTTTGGATAGAAAATAACATCACTGTATTTGTGTTGTAGACACTGTGACCTCTGTGGTTCCATTCACCATTGTAAAAAAATGACACGGTAACTGTCTACAATACACTATGCTGAATGACTATGCTTACATCTCATTGATTGAATTATTCAGGAATTTAGAATCTTCACCAATTGGGTCAAAAGCACACAATACACATTTTTCATATACACAATGTTCTGCACAATTTTTACTGTGCATTATGATTAGTCTTTCAATAAGTAAGGGGCTTGGAAGGGGCAGGCTAAGACAAGATTCTAAAGGCAAAATGCTTTAGTTTACAGTATCTGTTCCCTGTAGTGGTTAAAGGGGCTAGTAGTCATACTCTGACTCTGAGATAACTACATTTAAAAGGGGAAAGAATGCTGTAAACAACTCTAAACTGAACTGAAATGGGGTTCTAAAATCCGTGGCCCCAAAAGCTGAAACATTTCCACCAGCTCCCGAAATGTGGCCCCAGAAATCATTAGAGCTCCATCTCTTTACAGCCAGAAGAAGACACCAGGTGGACAGCATTGATCTTCCCTTCAAGCTCTCTCAGCGGCTCCCCGCTACGCGTCACCAATTGTCAGGCTTTTTCTCTTTCCGCCGTTAAAATATGGTCACAAATTTACAAAAGGGACTTGCGCTCCCCTGACCCTGGCAAGGTACCATCACTCAGTGGAAAACATTGTGAAAATATCAAAGGGAAGTGGCGCCCGACAGGGGAGAGGTATAAACAGCGTAATGATTTCCCCAGAGTTTCTGCCAAGAGCTGGTGTCACCCGAAAGCAGCATAAATGGTGACATATCCTCACTTAGGATCGCAGGGAAATCGAACGCTGACATTCTTTTTAGGGCCCGGGCCTCCTCATCAGCCAATTACTGTGGTAACTGGAGAGTGCGCTTCTCAGAGCGCGGGCAAGAATGCCATGGACCTTCTGAGATTAGGACTGTGTACAATGCCAAAACAGCCTGAACTACACACCTCAGGGCGTCCGTGCCCAAAGGAGCTATTTATAAATGAACTGAAGCTTCTCCGCGCTGAGCTCCAAATCACACATCCTTGTAATAGGACTTTTTTGCAGACTGCCATCAAAATAAATACCCCAACTTCTCTTTTTTTGTTGATGGGAAGGAATGCGCTTACAAAAAAAAACAGCACCAGTACATGTTTGAAAAATGCTTCCAGTTAACAAAAAAAACTTAAATACTATGAAATGGTGATGACAAGGTTTAGTCAGAGAGGATGGATGAAAGCAGTTAGGCTGGCCATCGCAGCAATGTTTAATCATTAAGATGAAGCGTTTATGCCAGAGCCATTGTGTTAAATTTATGCATCGCGCCACATTTATCATGAGCAGGACGCAGGATCGCCAGAAAATCATGGCTTGCTTAATAAATCAGGTGATAGCACACGGGAAGAGCTTTCCCCACCCAAGACAGTTCAGGGCAAAGGCACTGCCAGCAGATGTGCTCTGGTGTGTGGCATCATGTTTCACCTACTGCATATTCCCATTGCCACAAATCAACCCTACACTCTTAAAAATGTTACTAAATAGGCCTGGATGTACATTTCTAGGAAAAAACATTAGTTGGTAAAGAACCTTTACATTGTATTTTAAAAGAGCTCATATCAGTGCTGTGGCCAGGAGGCAATAGAGTCAAGTCCAAGACCGGGAGTGATGAGACTGAGACAAGACCGAGACTAGATTAAGATTACTTCAGAATCTAAAAGTAAAAAGAAGTAAGGAAAAGAACTGAAATTAGCTTGTTGTACATTTATTATCAATCCTTATACATGATATATTTTAATAAATGATTTTATGTTTTATATTTTGTAAAATATAACATTACATAATATACATAATATATAGCCTAATAGCCTGAAATTTTAAAAATACAAATACAATCACAAGCACATCCCCAGGATGGGTGGAGACACACAGGCTAGCAAAAGCAGAAACATCAACATTTATGTTAGTATATGCCACCTTCACTCTGTTTGATTTTGATATAGTAATTGTTTTACTGTCTTTGTAATATAGACTGTAGAGAGACCATATGTCCTACAGTGTACATCACCACCTGGTTTTAAAATCAGTGCGCAGCATGGTCATTACTTGGGTGCGCAGCGTGTTGATAACTCTACAGAGTTATCTGTAGAGGCTGCGTTTCACATAACATGTCTACTGCACTGAGCATTTTCGTACTGTATGAGCATGTAAATTGTAGCCCTTGCCTGTACACGACAGTGTATTCAAACATACAGTATAAGTTGTCCCTAAATAACAAGATTTCTAAAATCTCACAGTGTATGTCTGGATTTAGAGGACACTCAACTACAGCTCAATGTGCCAACCAACCAAAAAGACTCCAACAAGATGCAAAACTGAATTGCCTTGGATGTGATTCCTGTCGTCACTGTGCTACAGACAGTGTTGATGAAAGAGACAGATAAGGAGCGGGGATCAAAACTATGAAACATACTTTACTTACAGCTGCACAAAAGCACTTTTCTGACTTTCAGCAAAATCTATTCCATTTCTCTACAGCACTACCGGATCCACGGTAACTAATGAACCGTAGCAAGTTAATGCTCGTCATTTAAAATCAGCTAGATTTTAACAATTTAACTGTACATTACACTTATTTACACTGACAAGTACTTAATTCTAAGTAGGCTAATCATTATGTATCAAACTGGTATCAGCAAGTACTTGTATTGTACTTGTATTCCTACTTGTACTCTGTCTTAAAAAAATGGTATAGATGCATCACTAACCAAGACAGAGATCATTAATTTATGGTCTCGACATCATGGCCAGATTCAAGTACTATAACACTAGCCCAAATTTGGAAATTAAGCAGCAAAACCGGCCCATTCCGACTTAATTGTTTTTGTGATGTTATACATATACGTATTTCGCCTATAACAGTTTAAACCCTTAAATGGCCAGAATCCACCAGCAGGTCCAAAGTTTTACTATACACTTCTATAACCTAAGAATATTTCAGCCTGTTTGCATTGTAGTCCATGTAGTTACTAAATAATAAGCCTTAGTATGTAATGAGCCATGGATTTTAAGGGGTTAACTCCTAACATATACTTTTGTATGAACTTAACTCAATTCTGCCGCACATTTCCATTTAGTCAAATAGAGTAGAGTCAGTCTACACAGAGTTGTTACTTCGACATAAAGTTCAATTGTTGATAGAAAGCTGAATTCATTGGGATGGATCAAAATCATAAATTTTCACTTTTGTAACTGTTACATAAACCAGTTACTTATAGACAACACAATTCTTTTTTCAGTATTGATATATTTTCAGTTTTTAAGTCTAACAATAGTTCATTTTTTGGATGTATGAACTTTCTGTTAAAAGTGAGCATTAAGGAAAACAGTAAAATACTAGAAAATGTGCAAAGATGGTCTTGTTTTGTTACAGCTATATGAGTGGACAAGCTTTATCAGAATGTCTTAATTACTTTCTATAATTCAATAACATTATTTTCATCAAAAATGTAGGGTTCACACGAACATGAAATTATGTTATTTCCCTCCAATTTTTTCATCACCAAACCACTTGTTCTCATAGTGCTATGTTATGTCTTGTTTTGAGGGGAACTACAGTTCAAGGGTTCAAGGGTACAACACCTCTAAAACCTGCCCCAAAATTTCTCCAGTCTATTTAGCTCATATGCTAACCCAATAGCACGTCTTTCCCCAAACAATGCTGCCAATTCTTTCCGCATTACATTTACTTCAGCTGTAACACAGCTGTAACACAATTAGCCCCAAAATTTTGTGATGTATGTGTTACAAGATCACTTTTGGCTCTGCAAGACTACGATGTGTTTTGCTTGAAAATGATACATCAGATTCTATATGTTTTGGTGAACAACAAATTTCATGGCTGGAAACAGCTTTGTTTAAACAAGAGAACCATCAATAGAACTTGCCAATTAAAAACTGCATTAAATGAGTGAGCTGCAGTCACAATGTTGTAGAAACAGTGCATGAGCAGCTGGGCTTCAGAGTATTACCAGCATTAAAAATATTAATGTCACTAATAATTTATTGCATTAACACGTTATTACCGCATTAACTTTGACACTACTAATAAAAGAAAAACACAATATCTAGATCAATGGCCACTATTACCTAGTGGTAGAAGAAGCACAATTGGAAAACTGAGTCCATCTATTAAGTCTAAAAAGAGATATCTTGGACATGGAATGGGATCTGGCTCTGGGGCGCCAAACATGGAAAAGTTTCACCTGGAGCAGATTAGAATGGATTGCCGTGTCCGAACCCATTTTCCAGACGGTGGGATCTGATGCTAGCTGATGTTGTATGTAACCCCCCCAAAATGCATCTCCACGACAGTAGTTCCAACAGTTTTACAGTGGGGCCAGGCCTTCCCCCGTATTTGTCTCACTAATGCGTCTCCTCCACACTCGGATGCTGTGTGGGGAAGAGCTTGGTTGGAGCCCCTTTTCCCATTCCCTCTGAAACTAATTAGCGCTGAAGGCTGGAGCTGGGGGAGACTAGCGACGGTGAGACATGGAAGGGTTGGGTGGTGGTGGTGGTTAGGGGGGTTGCTCTTTCTTTTATTGCTGCAAAGACCACTCAGCCTTGAAACAATGGATCTTGAGCAGTAGCTAACTTGATTTTGGCATCAAGGCCTCGTTATCGCCATATAACCGTATGATGATTTCCATTCAGCCACTTTTACCTCCGTCTGTCTGCCCTTTGCAGGAGGTCACTGTTCCTGCTCTTCAGTGGTCTTATCATCCCGAAGTCGGGTAACCATGCTCTAAATGACTTTGTGAATTCAAAATTCACTGTGACATAAATGGCCTGCCACCGGATAACGAACTATTTTGCAGCTCCTGATATTCAAATGGAATTGAACGTGCTCCCTCATTGTGTCTCTCTTTGTTTTGAGGGATGGTCAGGGGAGGCGGTTAGGATGGACAGCTTTGCTCTCCATGCCCTGGCCAGGGCCTGCCCCCCACTCGCCTGCAGGGGCTGGATCAATAGCAGCTGAATGCCATCTGCTTGGGGCAGCAGAACGCCACCAGAAGTCCGCGCCATGCATCTTCCCCTATTGAAAGGTTATTTTTATGCGAGTAAACAATTCATCCTCTGGCCTCCACGCTTTTTGCTCATTTACCCCACCGCCCGATCGATGCAATATGCAAAGCAGGGCGAAGAAAAAAAAAATTGAATCCTAAGAGTGAACCTGATGCCCAGGTGACAGCTAATCGATTAGCCTCCCCGCTAAACTCTGACACGTGGCCAGAGTGTTTTATAGACACACATGCAAATCTTCCTCCTCTGGAGCAAAATTTTAATCCTTCACTCTCTCCTAACACCCTCTTGAACTCTTTTAAGCACGCTAATAAGAAGATAAGGCAGTCTGAGCGAGGAGAACATACTTTTTTGTGACCAATTACTGACGATCCCGATCCGTCCCCCGTGCGTTTGTTTCCGTATTGTTTACTTGCGCAAACTGGACCTGCATGTGACCCACTCCTCATGATGCCCAGATTGCATCATGGTGTGTGTAAGGGATCCTGATGAGATGATGCGTGGGGCATCATTGCTCGCCTGACCCCTCAACAGCAGCGTCCAGGGAGAGGCGGATATTTCCACTGCATGCTCTGCTGGCCACACCGAACCTGTTACAGCTCCAGGGGGATTGTTTGGCTCTTATTAGATTTTCTGCAGCACGGCTATTAGTGATAAATGTACTGCTGCATTCACTGTCAAGTTAATCAATGCTGCCAAAGTTTTGTTGACCTAACAGCAATCTATAAAGCAGAAGCTGCTTCGTTTTCTCTCTTCTCCCCCACCACCACTACCACCCCACTTTTCCATGACAACTCTGTCTACCATGGGGGCCCTTTGGAAGTCTGATTCTCCTTCAAAAGGGGGAGGAAGAGGGGGGTGCTAGTGCGCGCTGGAGCAGTGTCCACAAATTGAAATACTGTCTTTAAAAGCAGGGCAATTGCTGTGACGCCTGGCCTGTCAAAAGAAATTGTTTAAAAACCAGAGTCACTCAAATAGATCCAGTTTGATGGTTAAAACACTGGCAAATCGATAACTTCACAGATGATAGAACGTTGTCAAGTTTAAGGAAAAAAAGTGCAATTTTCTTGACAACAAACCCCTTATTTTCAACAGCTGTAGCTGTAAAAAGATGAAAGGAGAGGGATCGAAAGATAGGAGGGATGGGGCAGGGAAAAAGAAATAAGACCTAGCTCTCAAATGTATGGCACTGTCATCAAGCAACCGCTGTGCAGTCCTCTAAAACAAATGACTACCACACACTTTCAAACGCAATTATGGGCTTATGAAATATGAATTTCCATCGATTTCTTTTCCTCTCCTTCGCATGGTCATCCAGCTCTGTGTATGAAATACTCACAGTATAAATTATGAAAGAGTGCTGACATTATTTGAGCTTTGGCCGACCACTACCCCCCCCACCAGATTTTTTTGTCTATTCCCTTATTGTTGCCTTGTTATTTTTTTGGTAGTTTTTCATTGTTTTTATTGGTTATTTATTTATTTATTATCAAGAATGAATATAATCTCCACCCAATCACAGATAATTCATTGCGGCTCGTTGGCAGGGAGGCCCCGTGCACTCTGTCCGAGTCAGTGAGGCTCTGGTTGATGAGGGCGCACAGAGGCACAATTACTGGAGCAGGAGAGAAGCACTGTAACCTGGCTGGAGAATACTGATTAACCTTTTTCACGCCGCTGACAAATGAATTGCATCAACAGCGTACGACAGCATTTATCAACGCCTGTCCACACTTAGGGTCCCCCCCCTTGTCCGGCCAAAGAAAAATAACAAGCTTCTGCTAATAAAGTAAAGCTGCATGCCACAGCACATTACACTGTCACACCCTTTGCAAGCCAGCATCAATCTTCTTTGAGATCGTACCAACAAAAATAAGAAGAATCCTTGTTTAGTGATGGACAGTATTTATTTGATAGGTGTTAAAGGTTTCTACAGAAAAAAAAAACATACAACAATGCTGTTGGTGTTTAGCAGATTGGTCTTGCTTATCAAACTGTTTTGCCTTGCTGTATGTGATTTAACACTATGCTTTCAGTAATAAACCTACTATAAAATGAGATTGTGTGTAATTCTATATAATGAGGGGAAACCAGTGTTTAGACACATTTACTTTTTCTTTAATGTACAGTTGTGTAAATATGTTTAAACATTTTCTCTAGAGAACAAACTTAAATGTGACATTTTTCTGTAAATTTTAGGGCATAATTTCTATTTATTTTCTCATTTTAACATGTTGGAAAAAATAAAACAAATACATATACAAATATAAAATGTTCCATGACTTTTACATAGACCACATTTTATGCTTTTTTTCTGTAATATGTTAACTAAAAATAATAAATATTGTGCATTAAAATGTGCAGATGTGTGTTCTCTATAGAGGATGTATTAACTTTTTGTCACTTTAAAAAATCTACAAAACATGGAATTTGACCAGGAGCGCCCAAATGTTTGCATGTGATTATACTTCCAGTGCATATATCCACTTCAAATTTACAAATGTAACCTCTTTTGATGTATCTATAAATATGAACAAACGGATATGTTTAACCCCTTAAAATCCCAGGCTTATTACATATTTAGGCTTACTATTCAGTAACTACATGGATGCAAAGTGGCTTCAATGCAAACTGTCTCTTTGGGCTCACTGGTTGGCAACGGCCATTTAAGGGGTTAAAAATAAAACTGATTGGGAAAAAACTATTCAGACACTACAAATTTAGAACATTAGTACTCTGTTGCCAAGCTGATGTTGGCAGTTACAGCCTCGAGACATCTACGGCGAGAAGTACATTGCTTCTTGCAGCATTGTGGTTCAATTTTAGCCTATACCTGTTCCCAAAGTTACAAGAGTCCCACTGATGGAGTCGCAATTTCAAAATTCTTCATACATTTTCAATGGCAGCCATGCAAGCACCTTCACTTTTTGGAAACAAGTTACTTTGGCTGTGTATTTGAGGTTTTTGTTTTGTTGAAACATTCATCTTCTCCCCAGAGTCAGTTTCTCCTCTAATATGTCTTGGCACATCATTCCTTTGACATTTCCTTCGATGACGTGTAATGCCCCTGTACCGTTTGCAGAGAAGCAGCCATGTATCATGATGCTCCCACCTCCATACTTCACTGTTGGTATGGTGTTCTTGAGATTATACACGCAAACCTTATATTCTCCAAACATGACAAGCTGAATCATTGCCAACAAGTTTTTTTTGTTTTTGGTCAAGCAGAATACATTGTTCCAAAAGAGTTCTGATTTGTTTAAATGCTTACATGCAAATTTTAGAATATCAGTGCTTCTTTTTTAGCAGAGGAGTTTTGCATAGGCTTCAGGAATGGAGATGGTCATGGTGCGGTTCAGCGCTTATTGTGCTTAACTGTTGTTCTTACTGCTGTCAGGTCATCCTTTTATTTTCGAGTGACTGCTGGCTTTTCTCTTACTTTCCTTTTCATTAGTCTGAGAATTTTATGTTGTAAAATCTTGGGTGACGCACCTGTCTGGGGACGATTAGTTGTGGTTCCATGAACTTGCTATGGGGCTGTAGCTTTTTTCATGAGAGTGTTGTTTAATAATTTTGTCTCTAGGAACATTAATAAGCTCCTTCACGTTCACCATGATTACTACTTGTTCCAAGTCTTTTACAATGACACAATGTGCATCTATCTATCTATCTATCTATCTATCTATCTATCTATCTAGCTGTTCAATTTGTGCATACTTTTTTACATAATTTTTAAAATTTCATGACCAATCTCATGACCAGCAGAAATCGTCCAAAATTACTTGGAAAAAAAAAGTCGTTACATTGTTACAACTTCCATTATATACATATATTCACATCCTTTTTTTGTCAAAATGTACATAAACTTCAGCATGTATGTGCATTTGAAGTGAATATATATACAGAAAATGTGTTAAATAACAAAACCAAAAGTGTCTGAATACTTGCTACCCCTCATTGTATATGGAAGCAATAATATCTTCCGAGATGCCATAGATGTGATAAGTTTATAAACTGTTCAATTTATTTATTTCAATTTATCCATTAATGAGCAAAAAACTCCTTAAAGTTCCTAAATATAGTCCACCCATTGTTTCCAGTTAAGTATTTACACTACATGTGGCCTGTTTAGCTATGAACATTTGGACCATGGCACTAGTAACACCGACCCGCCCCAAAGCTGTCCTTTGTCCATGAAAGGTCACTTATCTGACATGTTACAGTGTCATTTGCATTTAAGCATGCATTTTATTGACCCTTATGTTCAAGCTCCTGACTGCTTGCCATTAATGTGTTTCCCTGCGTGATGTGTTCACTCAGCACATGCAACGATGGTCAATTAACAGAGCTCTCTAATTGCACCTCCATCCAGCACGGCCTTCACTAATGTGCTTGCTTTACAATTAAGAACAGTAGGCAGGCTGTTTAATTTTGCCCTTTTTAATGAGGATTTAGAGACAACAAATGATGATACAACTTGTAAACTAACAGTGCTCCATGCCCTCATCAATCCTCCTTTATGTATTGCGTTCGTTTTTCTCATGTATTCAGGGCTGTTCTGGAGGTAAATGGGCAAATGTGCTAACAAGAACAAAGCCTGGTGCCGTGCACTTGTCCACAAGCGTTTCAGGAAAATAAAACGAATCAAGAGCAAGAGGGAATTATTTTTCTTTATTAAGTGACCCGTGTCCTGGGGGATGCGAAACAAAGCAAACAATTAATCTTTTCCTATTGGTTCTGCAAAGGCACGTTGCTCCAGCCAGGGTGAAGGTGGTCTCTCTACCTGTAGCAGGCAGGAGTGGAATAATTAGGCCTGTACAGGGGAATAAATGGACTCCTGTGAGAGCCTCAGCCCTGCTGAGCTTTCTCCACCTGACAGTCCAGTTACAACCCCCCCTGCCCACACCCCACCCAACCACCTATGGAACCATTAGCAATAACCAACAAAAAAAAAAAAGAGAGAGAGAAAAGAAAAGAAAAGAAAAGAAAGAGAGAGCGAGAGCATAATTAACAAGATTCAGTGTATTAATTGTGGGGAGGCCATTAAAAAAGCAGCCACAGAAAGTACATTAATTGCTATTCCTAACAAAGTGTTTAATCAAATTAAGCCAGGCTGCACTGTTCACAGTTGGCTAAGCAAGAAAAGCCTTTCCTAGCTTTGAAAAAAAAAAAAGACAAACCATATCAATAGGTGCTGGGGGCTTGTCTATAGACAAATTGTTACATTAGAGTTTCTTTTGTAGACCTACAGTTTAAACAACTTAACAGTAAACTGCAAGGTACTGAAATAAGTACTACTAGTGCATTATCCTGCTGAGAGAGATTCAGATGCTGTATGGGTGGGTAACATGAGGATATTTATCATTACCATGATGAATTATGTCACATTATGTCACAATATGGTTTTCTTGTATATATCTTGGATATCGTCAGTACTTAAAGAAGACTGTCAAACTGCATGTCTCATTAAAAAAGAGCACAATTAGGCACGTTTAATTTTTACATAAAAAAAATATTGTATTCACAGTTTATTCACAGAGTATTTAAATCAGGCACTACTGGTTCTTTTTTATATGTTCTAACTCATCAAACTTCAGGAAAACAAAATATTGTGATACTTATTGTGTATTGTGAAAATGACTTGAAGGACCGTGATCTTAGATTTTTGCGATATCACTCATCCTTATGATGTCGTAGATACATTAGAAATTTTTTTTATGCCAGATCACTTTAATAATAAGCCACATGATTGAAAAAAGTAATGCACTGAATTTACTTGATATGATATACTTGATTTACTTGTTTAAATAACCTCAATAAAATACATATTTTTGGTGTCAGTTTTATTACTTTTTGGCAGGATTACATTTGAATCCTGTAAATTAAATGAATTACTTTTCAGTGCTTGTCAGAGTAGCAGAACTGTTTTAGCTAGAGAACATTTAACCCCTTAAAATTCAGATTCCTTTTTTAGATCTTAAGGCTTACAATTCAGTAACTCAGTAACTTGCATACAAACCAATTGTACTGGCAGGGATGTTTAAAACAACATACATGGAAAAGTTATGGCACATTTTATATTTTATGTTTTATTTCTTTCAATATGTTAAATTCAGCAAAAAAGGTAAAGGCTATATGTTAGTTTTCATATTTATGCGTGTGTATTTATGTATACTTAGCCTACTTCTGACCAAATGTCATTAAAACTACATATCCCAGCAATTCTCTGAACTGCAACATCAAAATATCAAATAATAAAATTAATGAAAAAGGGAAAATTAATAGAAATACTTAAAAATGTTATTATTTTTTGCTAATGGGGCACATTAATCAATCTTTTGAGTATGTATGACCTGTGATATTGCGTTTCCTTCACGTTTAGTTATAAAAAAAATTACAACATGTAGATGAACGACATACATAAATTTGGGGTTGAACACATCAAAAACGTAACCATATGTTTCAGTGGTCCTCGCTTTTAAGCATTATTTACACAAAAGCTCCATTTGCTCTATTTCAGACGAACTCAAGTCCTGCCTCACACAGTCACAACTATTCCCTCCCATCGAAACTCCCAACATCAGACTAACAGCACTTACAGCTTTCATCTTTGAGAGAAAATCAAGCTCCACACTTGCTTCAGATCTGAAAAAATCCACAGGTGTCTCTGTCCATCTTCCCACTGTGAGGAAAAAAATGAAGAAGCATCAGTGTAAACAAAAGCTGAAGGCTAGGAGGTTAAGGGCACTTAGTATACCGTCTTCCTTAAAAATGCTTTTCAACCTGCAGTCTACCCTGAGAAGCTTTTTGAAGAGAAATTCTGAAAGTTTTGCTTCTCGGGTGGTATAAATCACATGAGCATGTGCAGCTATATCAGCATAAACAAATACAGTGTAAGCAACATTAAGGCCATTTTGTATTCTACTGGTAAAAAAAAAAACACCCACGTTCTCCCTTTCAAGCAGCATCGGAGGAGGGCCGGGGCAACTAGTTTCACAGTCCGCTGACAAATAACAGCACGGCCTATGTTGTCCTACATTCCTGGGCGAGCTTCCCTAAAAACCTGTGGACTCTGGAGAGAGAGAGAGAGAGAGAGAGAGAGAGAGAGAGAGAGAGAGAGAGGGAGAGAGAAAGGGGAGCTGGGGTGAGCAGGGGCCTGATAGAAACAGTGATGGATTCCAGTTATTAGCTGATCAAAAAGATGGATGGCACTCTGCTCCACCCAATCAACATCATCATCTAGATCTATTTAAAGATAGTGCTTGTGCTAATCAACTTATTTAAGCTGCTGATAATATCACAGGCCAGAATAATCTGCTATACTGGGCCTCACCCCCCCACCCAACTCACTGATCGATAAAATCACTTGAGCCAGTGCAAACGGAGGTAAGTAATGACTATCCCGGTCATTAATATTATTTAACACTCCTCACACCGGACTTAATGAAGAAGAAAAACTGTGTGTTCCGCGCTCTACTCCCAACCTGCATCGGGCCATTATAAAACGTACTGCAACTCAGACTCAGACGGGTGGCACTGAGGATACGGATGCAAAGCAAATTACAAAGTCCTGAATAACCTGAAGTGAGATTACACAGCAGATAATTATAGATTATTATATATTACCAAGCCTGTTTGGTTTGGTTTGCACATTGTTATTGTAAAAACAAGCAGAAAAGCTTGCAATAACTGTAATTATGAACTGTTGGTCACGCTGCAGTGTCTAAGAACACTCAACATTTTGCTGGGCTCTATTTCAACCTGAGATCAAAACACATTCTTTTCACCTTGGTAGTTCGTGTCTCTATTCAAATTAGCACAATTCATCAGATCAATTTAAATGACGATATTCTTGTTTTCCTGTCATAGTCCTTCAAAAATATAATGAAGTACAAACATAATGAGTAATGACTTTTATCCACCTCTAAAAGATCGTCTGATTTTTGATTACATCAATGTGCACAAGTGGGCAGGGAAAAATAATATGAACCAATAACATCACGTTTCCCCTCCCCCCTCCCACAACTCCAATCTATCATCGAGAGAAAATGCTCAGCTAGCTTAGAGACCTTCCCTAACACCATGCTTCCAGGGTTGGCTCTAGTCTTTTGGGGGCCCTAAGCATAAGTTTTGGGGGTCCCTCTCCATCCTGCTAGCTGATGTACTGTTAAATTAGAGGCTAACTATTAACAATAGACTGCCTAAATTATATACATTTATAACTGGCTAATTTGTGTATTGCGGATAATTGGATGCTAGTTTGAGGTTCTAATAAATTACAATTTAAATTACAGATAATCTTCTCAATCCAGGTCTCACAACACAGAATTTTTCGCTCAGCCAGCTAACTCTAGCCCTGGTGGCCGTTCATGGTTTTTTACTGTTATAAATGCTTTACTTTCTACAAATTTAGATAGTATGTATTCTTTTTTCTTTTCATTAGTGACTCCTACTCATGTTTCGCGCAATTGGCTGTTCGTCATAAATGCCATGATTTTGTATGCACACGCACAATAATTAATCACAGCCTGAGTATCTAAACCTGGTTTAACAGAGAAGGTTGTTAACCGCTGTTGTAAAACAAGATAACCGCATCTGTGTTTGTTAGGTTCTGTGAGGCTAAAACATGCTTCGTTAGACAGACCCCAGATCCACTACTTTTTTCAGCTTCAGATGCATACATTCTTTTTTGAGACATGATTACCAGTTACCATTTGAGCATCTTAGACAACATAATGGAACAGTAACAACCCAGAAGTTGTTAGGAAGCCGTCTGGCAGCCACAGGTCCCTAAGCAGGTGCATGTGTCGCTTATTAGGTAGAGCCAGCACTGCATGTTTCACTCAGAAATGCGTCACACTAGAAAAAGAGAATGTGTTAAAATTTCCAGTGCGTGTTTAAATCTTGGGAAGAACAATATAGCTTAGGTGACAGGCTCTGGCATATCTTACTGATCTGTTGAAATATTGGCAAACGTCTAAGAGCTCTCACAGCTCAGTTGGTGGAAAGCTTTCTTATATAGCTTCTAAATTCTAGAATAGCATTCCAGACTACATTATAAATGCAAACTCAATAGGTATTTTTAAATCCAGATTGAAAACATTTGTTCAGGCTAGCATGTGCCTAGAAGTACTGTGGCTTAATTTCTCCTGTTATTTTTAATTGAGCTGTTTCTTTCATTTAGACTGTAGCGTTTTTATCTTTCATCTGTTTTACTTATTAAGCACTTTGGGATATTTTAAAATGAAAGGTGCTAAGAAAACACAGGTCTATTATTTTTATTAGGTTTATTATTATTATTATTATTATTATATGTCTACTGTAATTTTAACTGTATCCTCAAAGTGTGTAGTAACATTCCAAGACATTCCAAGTTCTTTGATGTCTAATGGTGCATTGTAGAAAAATGTACAGTCGCTATAAGGGTGTCAATAAGAACTGTAATGAGTTTTTAATGTTGATGATAGTAAAATAGTAATAAATCTGAGAAACTCCCTGAACATACATCTCTGCCAAGTGTTTTACATGTCATAACAAAAAGAGAGCACCCAAGACGCTTCAGTTCCTGTGCTGATAGGTGCTGGATATACTAAGACATTCCCACACAGGTCTATTACTTAAGTACTCAAGTAGCTTTTTAAGTAGGTGACCTGCTACTTTTCAATTCTCCTCAAATTGTTTTTTGGTAGCTACTTTGGCCACTATATAACAACGGTTTTACCTGAGGAAGGTTTAGGCCACTCTACCTAACTCTGACAAAACTTAATAATAAATTGGTTCCAAATAAAATTATTATAAGCTTAGGCACACGCTGCTACTTTGTTTTGACACAACAAAATCTTACAAATTCACAAAGTACATTCTGGCCAAATGGAGTATTTCAGTCTCATTTTGTTTGCACCAGAATTATGTACTTAATTCAGTACTAGCTATCAAAACCTTAGGCATCTTTTTTATTATTATTTATACATGTGGTTGCTAAACTGCTACTGAATTATGAATCAGTGGCCAGTTATCGGAAGACATATGGCCCAGGTGGCCATAAATTCAATATTTTTCAGAGGAACGCCTTACAAATCGTAAAGTGTTTCTTTTCCCCCTCTCTTTTTCACCACAGGCCTGTCCTGAAGTCTGAGGTATTTGGACAGGTAGCCAGGCCCAGTGACAGTCATTAACAATGGCTGGGCCTGAATGAAGACAAACTGGAGACAAGCCTAGTTTCCAGTAGAGCTAAGCTGCTTACAAGATAAATACTCGGAGGGTGACCCTTCAGCCCATGATGAACAACCTCTCATGCTCCAAGCAGCCTCTGGCTACCACCTCACAGCCAGACTCTGGCCAAGGGGGAGGGGGGAAAGTCAGCATCCTCAGCAGCATGGAGAAATCCACCGGTCATAGTGCTGGACACTGCAGGCTTCCTCACAGGGCTTCTCAAGCGTAAAAGGCAGAGGAGAACCTGAAAAATTTTAGATAAAGATGACCATGATGTTAGGTCAAAGGTGATAGAGTTTCATACTATGAAAAAAAAACAAATGTTGCATTTCCTTTTTTTCAAAGCACTGAGATTTTTTTCAATGATTTTTCAATCATTGAGATGTAAACAAAAGAACCAGAGGTCACAATGTCTACAACGTAAATGTAGCTGTTTTATTTACTATCCAAAATTACCAGTGAAGCTACACGAGTTTTCTGAGTTTTCATGTGTAATGTTAATAATGGAGAAATAGTGATGAATCTGGGGAAAAAAAAGTTTTCTTTGGGTAATATTTTCTAATCTTACATGTACTCCTCTTAAATTAAATTGATCATAAATTGATTTTAAAAATAGATTTTAGGCCAAAATTTTCTCAAAACTATCTGAGATGTAGCTTTTAGAGGCATTGATTTTTCAGATGTCTGGCTCCTGTCATCACTACTCTGAACAATTCTGACTTAGTAAGCTTCTTTAGAATGGAGTATTGTACATCACACCACTCTAAATGACTTTGTTTACATGCTAAAGACTGAATTATGTGGAAATTTTGAAAAACTGGAAAAACTGGTGGAATTCCCCTTTCAGGCTCATAGACACGTTTTGTCAATCACAGATCTAACAAAGAAGAATATATATATATATATAGTCAAAGTGCCTGGACAGTGTGTTTTGCCAAACTGTGAAGCTGGTGATTTTCATCCTAATAGAATTCTCCCCTTCCTACATCTTTCCAGGGAAATGACGTTTATGTGTTATTGTGTACAAAAAAGTCATTAAGTATTTTTAAATGAATATCTTTCAATTTTTTTTATCTCTGAGAACTAAAAGGCTGTTCTTGTAACTGTGCCATTAAACCAATAAATGTAAGTAAGTTCTACTGTTATTGACTGCCCTTCATCATGCCTAATTTAAAAATCCGTTTGGGCTGAAACACTCCTTATAATGTTAGCATAAAAGGGTGGGGCTAACCGCTGTAGGCTGAATGCACTGGTTTTAATGAAACCACAAAAACAATTCATTCAAAAACGGCCCGTTTTCATGCAAGGACTGTATAGACTGTGAAGTACAAATTTCATTTAAAAAATATAACAATGTTTACAAACTACATCAAATTCTTTTGTTTAAGAAATTCAGGAATTTTTAAGTGTGCCATGATATGGGCCATTTAAATATATATTCATATATTTATATTACACAATAGGAATTTCATCACTTGTTTCAATGATGTATGAGTGAGAAACAAATCAACAAAATATAAAAAGAGGGTTTTATGTCCTATACATCACAGTGGAAAAGAACTGGAGCTATACAGTGGTGGAGTTAATTCATTCCACCTTTTAATGATATTCCTTGTGTCAAGACTTTTCTTTTGGCTAACCAGGCTTAGGTAAGCATGTTAGTCAAATTAGTTAACAAAATCATATTGCTCAGGCCTTCAGGCAGTCAGTGATGAAGAAAAAGGACCAGTCTATGGGTTCAGAGCAGACAGCAATTAAAGACCAACAGCAAAAACACGACCAATCCATAGCCAGCGTTTTTTTTTTTTTTCCTTTTTCACACAAAAGGCCTATGACACTGTATCCAGCCTGTTCCCAACAGTGGGACCAAGGTCAACATAGGGTCCACTGGCCATCCTAATTACAACCAAAAAACATGCAGCTCAAGTGCCTCAGGGTCAAGAGGCCAGAGGTCAGGCAATGGGGGATGGGGAGGAGGAGATCGAAAAAAAAACACAAAGCATGGATTCATGAAGGCTTGGATCTTAGAGGGGATTAGGATGATCAGCTACATAAATACAGTCGATCCTAGAGTAAATCATGAACGTACACCCAAAGAAATCCAATTAGGTTATGCCTGAACTTATAGGAGTCAATACACTCAATATGTAAACAGATTTCTTGGTGCTAATATGTGAAACAACACCAAAAGCGTGTATCCTACTTTTTATGACCTATTTTATCATACAGTATATTTTATTATACATATCATTACTGTTTAAAAAAAAAGTATCTCCAAAATGGTAGCTTTACAGGAGAGGGCAAAAATATTCTTAACTTCTAATGTAAGTTAATGTAAAGAGATCTTATTCTAAGGAATTTTGGAACCTTTCAATTGGTTCATTCATCATGAATTTTTTCACAAATGTAAAGGGCAGCTGCCCTGCTCAAATGATGTAGAAAAGTAAAAACCAAAAGAAAAAAGGAGATACTTTTTCTTTGTTTTTCTTTGGACAGCAATGATATATATACTACCACTCTACTATGTCGGGCTCACAAAGTTAAAAGGGAATTCAACTGATTCCCATTTCGATTTTCAAAATGTCTGAATAAGTAAATCATTATCAAAAATCATTCAGAGTGGTTTGATGTGAAATGCACCACTTTCTCAATTGTGACAGTAACCAGACATCCAAAGAGTTTAATCCCTCTAAAAGACCCCTCACAGAAAGTTATTACACAAAGTGGCTACAAATATGCTGCCTGAGGCCTGAGGCATCATATTGTTTTTGATAGTTTTGATATAAGGATTTGCTCTAAAACATGATTTTAAAAATATATTCAAGGTGGAGGGGTATACGCAGGGTGCTGCAAAGCAAAACAGTCCCCAAAGTTTTTTCTTTTTCAGATTTACCACTATTTCAGCGTTATTAACGTTACATATAAAAACAGAGAACACATGTAGAGGTTTGCATGTTGTTTTGGATAGTAAATAATACGGCTGTGGTTGCACTGTAGACATCACAACCTCTGGTTCCTATCCCCACCACTGTAAAGAAATCTGAGTAGGTTTCTCTACAAAGAACCATTTTATATCTAACCATCATATATCAATGATAGAGTTGTGCAGAAATTTTGAAAAATCAGTGGAATTCCCCCTTAATGTGTTAATGTGATAGATTGTTAATAAAACTACTTCTTTAAACACTATTTAAACATTTTCATAGTTTCCCATCTGTAGTAGTCTAGGTTGAAGCTCATGCTCTTTATGTTGTTAAGACTGAATCTGCAATAGCAGCCCCCTCATTCAAACACAGCTTCTGAATGACTTTTAATAATTTTGGCATCTTGGGAAGACTACAGTGGACAGGGCTTGTGGGAGACCTATCAGTAAATCAACAAGCAGCAAATAGCAAAAGTAGCAGCAAAGTGGAAAGCTCATGCTCCTCTTGACAGCCACCACTGTAACAAGAATCCACGAACTGTATGTGAGCAAGAGGCTACAATCATGGAAGAGTTGGAAACATTGACTGAAGCATTGATTCATTGCCACAATTGCTCTCACAGGACATCAGTGACAAAATTCAAAACTGTATCACTCTATGGAAACCCTGAAATGATATCATGATATTCTTGTTCAGTCTATGTGGTCCCTAAGTTTACACAATGAAAACCATGTTACTGAATTTTTCAAAGTAATACGTATATTCTGATAGCGCTTGTTTTGTTTATCATATAGCAATTACAAAATGCACTGCTTTTTACTTGGAAAAAAATCTAATCTTGCATTCTTTCATTCAAATTATTGAATTGAAGAGAACCAGTTAAACTGCTTGTTACCACATGTATTTTTTAGGCTGAAAAGACATTTTTAATACAGTGTACAGTGTTCACTGTGTAAAACTAAAAACCCTTTATTTATTTAACCTCTTAAATCCCAGGCTTATTACCTGCTAAGGTTTATAATTCAGGAACTACAATGCAAACTGGCTGATCTATACCTAGGTTATAGAAGTGTGTAATAAAATTTTGGCCATTTAAAGGGTTCATTTCCCATCAAAATGGTCATTAGGAACAAGTTATTGATTTTTTTAGCATCAGGAAAATGCTGCAGACACACATAATTTCTGATCTTTCAGTATTTAACATGTTCACCCTTTGCCTTTATTACAGCTTCTATTCTTTTCAGGAGATTTGCTCTCAGTTTTTCAAAGAAATCTGTAGTGATATTTTTCTGCACCTCTGAAGTTCAGTCTTAGACATTAGCTGTATTTTCTGCTGCTCGCAATCCCAAATGCATTCAACGATGTAGAGATCTGAGATTCTGGGTGCTGAAAACTCCAGCAGCAACTTTTTGTCTTATTTGCTTTCTTTGTTTGATTTGATGTTTTTTTTTTTGGTTTTTTTTTGTCTATTTCTTTTTTCAGTAACATCTTCTTGACATACATCCTTGCTACACATCCTTTGAGACCTATACTGTTGAGACATTTATACACACTGATGAGCCAAAACATTATGACCATCTGCCTAATATGCTTTTGGACCGCCGCGTGCCACCAAAACAGCTCGCCGGGTCATGGAAACCACTGAAGCTGCCACGTGGTCTCTGGCACAAAAACATTAGCAGCTGATCCTTGAGTCAGACTTCTGGTTCCAGCACATTTCACAGATACGTGATCGGACTGAGATCTGGGAAATCCGGAGCCCAAGGCAACACCTTCAGTTCTTCATCATGTTCCTCAGCAAGGTGTGCAATGAGGCATTATCCTGCTGAAAGAGGCCACTGCATTGCAGACCGCAACAATGTTTGAGGTAGGTGACACATGACAAATTGAAATCCAAATGAATGCCTGGACATAGAGTTTCAGAACATCGCCCGGAGCGTCACACTCCCTCCAACAGCTTGTCTGCTTCCCACAGTGCATCCTGGTGCCATCATGTCCCTAGGTAAACGGCACACATGTACCCAGCCATTCACTTGATGTAAAGAAAAAAGAAAATGGCACTCTTCAGACCAGACAACCTTCTTCCATTGCTTCCAATGCTCGTGCGCCCAGTGCAGGTGCTTTCGACGCTGGACAGGGTTTAGCATGGGCACTCTGACCATTCTGAGGCTACACAGACCCATATGCAGCAGGGTGTGATGTATGTTGTAACACACTCCTCCCGCAACTATCATTAAAAAATTCTGTGACTTGTGCTGTGGAAGCTTGGCACTTCTGACGGTTCGGACCAGTTGGGATAGCCTTTATTGCCCTTGCACATTGATGAGCCTATGTGGTTTGTCCATCCTGTGACCATTGTTGGTAGGTACTCATCATTGCTGACCGGAAGCAAGCCATGAGCCTTAACATGCTGAAGATGCTCTGACATAATGATTTAGCCCTTGTCAAAGTCTTTCACCTGCCCATTTCCCCAACATCCAACACATTGACTACAAGTAGCGACTGTTCACTCACCGTGTAATACATCTCCACCCTTGACATGTGCTGTTGTTACAAGATAATCAACGTTATTTGCTTCTTCTGTAAGTGGTTATAATGTTTTGACTTTGTGTATATTTAAGTGTACACTATACTCAGTCATGTTGCAGAACTTTTATTCTATTATTTTCTCTGTGGTGACTGTCAATATGTCTGTCAGATCTGAACTAGGGGTGAAATAATGAACACGTTCATCCTTATCTAGAAATAACTATCTATTCACATAATGGATTGATGACATAATGTCTCCACAAAAGAAAATATCTTATGGCCTACCATCTAGCATCACTCAACACTATCAAACGTAAAAAAAAATATTGTCTCCAACTTCAATCCTTCACATAAAAACTGATGCAGTTTATGTGTCAGGTACATGTCATTACTCACTTCAGTAGACGCCATTTTAAAATATCTCAAAAAGAATTTCATCAGGCGCTCGTAAAGTAGGCCTGCAAGCATGGAATAAAAGAAAAGAGTTTTTTTTGTTTGGTGCACTCCTGCACTACATCTAAAAATAAGTCGATGGTAAAGGTTTCTTGCAGCTTGTAGCCTCCCAGCCCTTAACCTTTCCCAAAGTTGTAGATGAAATGTCAGTGCCGGACCCTCAGGTATAAGTTAGCGGCCTAACTGGACAGCACCATGGTATGAATCACTGTCATTCTAAATGTAGAATCAGCAATTCCACAGCCATCCCTATCTGGAAATGTAAAGGGGAGAAAGAGCTGCTCCAGGAGCTTCGCTATTGATTTTTTCCTCCGAACAAAGAGACTTTCTCGAATACATGATACATCATAATCATGCAATTTGTACCTTTGCGTCAACCGACGAACTGGACGGATCCGATGGAGAAGCTGACCTGTAAAAAATATGAACAGCCTTTAATAACAAATACAGAAGTATAGTGTTTTAAAGCGAAAAGATTTGTTCTAGTCAACAATTCTGTATGAGATTATGAGATGAGATGAATGACAAACTGTAAACTGAAGTTTCTTTATGATTTCTGTTATTGTGCACAAATATGGCTACTGAAAAAAAGGTCTATACTGCCTGATGTCTATCGTGTAGCTATCCACCATAAACGAATGGTCGATACTTTCCAAATGTGCACTATTGCAGAAGATTTTAATGAAAGCCCTGCCAGTGGCTGATTATGTGTCCCTGTCACAGTGCTCCCTTAATACAGGTCTTTGAAGTGAATCTGTGAAGAGAGAGAGAGATACAGATAGACACAGAGAGAGAGAGATCCACTCAGATGCTTCTCCACCATCTTATTCTCTCTCTCTCTCTTCACGCGGTAAACCCTGCGGCGGATGCCACACTGCATCACACCCAGTTTGCCTCCCTTTTCCCGGACAGTCCGAAACACTTTTCCTGATCTCTTTCATCTTGATGTATTGTCAATATATGGATCGTCGTGCTCTCTAATTCAGTGAAAAAATCTAGTTTTCCATTAGTCTCTGCCTTTCTAATTTTCGCCACCGCTTTGCCACGTGTAATTATTAAAGGCAGATTCAAGAAAGCAATTACTGAACTACCGTTTGTATCTTTGAAATCTTAATAAGCAGCAAGAACTTGTGCCAAGAGAGAGAGAGAGAGAGAGAGAGAGAGAGAGCACAATACGGTTCAAAAAAGCTTTGCACTCTCTCAGGCAGAGAGTCTGAAGCCTTGTTTTTTTGCCTTTTTTGTTGTTTTTTTTTCTTCTTCTTCTCTTTATTTCTTTTCAGAGCTGTGAGCTCTTATTGTTAAAAAGACATTTTAAGCTTAAAAAATATATATTTTACAGCTTAAGATTTAAGTCCACAAAACAGTACTTGCAGCTGTTTTGAAAAAATTACAGTCATATGCAAAATTTTAGTATTATTTTGATAAATGTAACACATTGGGGAAAAAATAAAAAGCGGACTGTCCAAACATAATGTGCATTTTACATTTTGTATTTTTTCCCAGTATGTTTAACTTAAAATAAAAATAAATCATGCACTAAAATTTAAAGAAAAATGCCACATTTACATCTGTTCCCTGTAGAGGGTGTGTTAACTTATTTTCACTTAGAAAAGCAACAAAATGTAATGTGACTGGGGATGTTCAAACTTTTGCATACGACTGAAATAGGTTTACATCATGCCTATGTTAAAACAGAAAATCTGAAAACAACTGAAAACGTTTATAAAGATGAGACAAAGACTACAAAACATCATATACAAAACAATCTATTAATGTTTATGTGTCCTAAAGACAAAACGCTTCTTAAAGTCTTTGTCTGGTTTTCACACTGTTTGGTATTTGCTGTAATTAGTCACTCGACCGTTTGGTGCAGGGATTTACAGTCTTAACAATAAAGGTGTCAACATGAACCAGACAGGGTTCAGGTTTTGGAGTGATGTCATATCAGAATCATTCAATGTGAAGAACCACTTTTGGTTGGAGCCACAAAACAGTTTTTGGTTCCACAAACAACTCTTTTCCCAGTGGTGCACAGTAACATAATCAAAACTCAGAAAACAGAGAATAGTCATTGTTTTACTCACTGACAGAAAATGACAGAAAAACAATTTCACTTTCTGATGATATTATAGAATAAATCATGCTTATTATGACCAGAGACATAAACTAACAAAGTGAAAACTGTCTATATTTATTTCAAGATGACTTTAAAAACTAAGTAACTGTATAAACCCGAGATTTGTTTAGATAAGTGTATAAGAAGGCAAGATGCAAGATGCAGGTCATATGCAAAGGTTTGAACACCCTTGGTCAAATGAGGCTTTTAATTTTAATAATAATAATACATTATACTTATATAGCGCTTTTCAATAACTCAAAGACGCTTACAACTTTTTCAAAACACAAAACAGAAGCGACAGACATGGAGACAAGAACACAAAACCATAGAAATAAAGCAGAGGCATGACAAGAGATCCAAATCAAGGCTGTGGATGGGTATAAGCAAAAGAGAAGAGATAGGTTTTAAGATTAGATTCAAATTTGCAGATAAAATTAGCCTGTTGGACATGTGGGGGATGATTGCCATATCCGCCACATCCTCTACATACTGGAAAAAAATAACACAAAATCTAAAAAGTGGCCAGGCCAGGGGGTTTTGTTATTTTTGTTGTCAATGTGTTAAATTGTGCGTTGAAATGTGCAGAAGTGTGTTCCCTGTAGAGGATGTGTTGATGTGTTATTTTCACTTAGAAAATCAACATGTCATTTGACTGGGGGCTCCCACACTTTTGCACAGGACTGTACATTATGTACACTTTACACAGAAAGATATCAAGATACCAAGGAGGGCCAAAGCTGGCCCGTGAGGATATCTGGTTTGTCTTGCCAGTAAGTTGCCCTAAACCTCCGACTCAAACATATATTTATACAATATTTAACTTACCACTTTTTAATTTGCCCTTTAAAATCATATTTTTAAGTTTTTCACTAACAAAACGTAGTGCAATGTTATAAAATACATACCAAAATACAAAATAATACATACCATATTCATTTCATAACAAATGACTACAATGAAACATCTAACACATATATAAACATTTGACACATATATTATGTTATCTAATTTTAATAGTTTAAATGTACAGCAGCACTGCAGCTTTTAATGCCATCTCCTCGACCTTTAATATTATTCAGGAGAAGCACCTTGAAACGGCCGTCATCTGCTTTCTTGCTGATGAGCTTTTTCCCCGTTCTAATGTTGCAAAGGGAAAACTGTCAGGCTAGTTTCTGACATGCATTTGCATTCCTCAATGACAAGTGACACCAGTGAAAGGCCACAGAAAACTGTTTATTGATCACTGTAAAACTATTCAATGGAGCAGATAAGGCTATATCTAAAGGAGGCTGCTTGCAAAGAAGACATTACAGGGCTTGTGTGTGATGGAGGGCTGCGTAAAGAACACAACTTCATTATATCGTGCCACTTGTATTTATATCGCCCTAAAGATCTCCCTGATTGGTTTGTATGGATGCTGATGGGAGCAGGCCTAGTGTTCATCAGGCCTATTAAGCGCTCGCTGTGGCCATTCATAATCTCTTGCATACTAAATGCCGGGGGTGTCACGCCGCATTTACAGGGTGAGGAGCTGGAAAATGGCCAGCTAATGAAAGGGGAAGAACTTGCAGCCGAAGCTATTTGACACTGCCAGCTGCCCCCTTCTCACAATTACATCAATTTCCATTGCAATTCTGACCTTTCCCTACAGAGAACAAAAGCAATAGGCAGGAATCTCTCAGTTTAGGGCCTTCAGCCGTGCAGGTTAGTGACTGAGGACCTACTCCTTGATATTTTCCCTCCATAAAAGAAGACGCAGTCATCACAACTGGACTGCGTCCAGAACATGCAGTCATCACAACTGACGTAATTGTATACGGATTATTTCTTACTTCATGCTCATTAAAACAAAAGGGTTTAGAGACCACCATCATTTGTTTCATTTCCAGTCAAAACGGTCATCATTAATTTTTTCAGGAGATATTTCTGAGGAATCAAAGGATAATTTTTTCTTTTCCAAAAGAGTTTTCAAGAGAGAGTTTCCAGAACTGAAGTTCATAAAGTTATTGAAACATATAGAGAATGTAGACCACTAAAATAGGTACTATCAGACAAACATCAGGCTCAAGGAAGAAAATCTGCACATTGAAAAAGAAGCTGACATTACTTGGACTGTGTGATGCAGAAAATGCAACCAAGTTCTATGACTGAACTTCTGAGATGTGAAAAAATATCCCTACAGATTTCCTTGAAAAACTGCAAGCAAGTCTCCTGGAAAGAATGGAAGCTGTAATAAAGATAAAGAGTGCCCACTAAATACCGAAAAAAGTGTATTATATAGAGTTGCTAGGGCTTCTGTTGCAATTCTCTGTTACATGTATGCTTTCTGCATTTTCATGACAATGAAAAACGAAAACTATGTACTTAATGGTTGTTTTAACTGGAAATAAATAAATTAAAGGTGGTCTCTGACTTTTGCACTGTAAACTGTGTTGACAGTGTGGATAGTAAACTTTCAGTTGATATTACTTTTTAAGTAGAAAAGGAGATATTGTTTATGATTTAAATAAAATATACACACAATGTTAGTTTTGCAAAAAAGAATATTTTGGTCATGTTTTCAACTTGACTCAAATCTGTCAATACAGAATGTAAACTGAATTTAAATGCAATGACTTGTTCAAATATGTAATTAGATATGTAATTACATTTATATAATTGTAAGTCAAATATAACAAGAGAAGAAATAATTATAGACTTCTATAGGTTTAACTTTGAGGATGTCCACATCCTAAGGCTAATCATTCAGCAGCTACATGGAAAGCAGTGCAAAATAATTGAGTTATTATTAAATTATTACACTGAGGAATGGAAGGCTGCACTTGCTGGTGCCTGTGTGAATTTTAAGGGGTTAAATGAATCTAGATGAGGTCCAGTTGAGTGCTTTTTATCAAAAGAAAGGCCTGGTCAATAGTCATACTCACCTAATGTTACACAGTATATGGATCATGTTGTAAGACGTTGTAAAACCACACGCCCACACATCATATTCTCATATTTCAGGATACGCACTACAGTTCAGAACCAAATGTGGCAAAGTAAACCGAAATGATTATCCGCCGTTTAATGCCATGAACAGGTGACAGAGAACTGTCAGAGTTCATAAAAGTCCCATCAGAACCGATAATGCACTGGTCACGAGTCAGCAGCCTGGCTCTCAGGATGGAGAATCATTGATTAATGTCACATAGCCAATAGATTTATGTATGCAAATGCCTCCGGTCAATCCCTCTGCCACCACTTAAATTTACCATGGCATTTGTTGTGCATAGGAGCACGTCCTGTCAAATGAAGACAGGATTTTAAGGGAAAACCAGCAGGATAAATGGACAGACGACTTTTCTGGTGGCCATGTGCATAAGACTCACAGCATGACAGCAGTAGAAATAAAATAAAAATACTTTTTTAAAGCAAGCAGTCAACTAGCAAAATTAAACCACACAGTAATTAAATCAGAATGCCAATTTAAACCACTGTATTGACCAATTAGCATATGTGCTACCCATCCCCTGTACATATATTTTCCAGCATTTGTTTAAAAGTCCTCATGGGGCCGCACAAATTCAAAGCAAAGGTTGCAGACTGTGCTTAATCATTACCATTCAGACAGAAAGTCATTTAGAAGAAATCAATGGTTTTAAGAAACATTGAAATTAGAGGAGGGAGAGCTGCTCGCATTAAAGACATGTAATGCATGCAAAAAAACACAATTAACTAAACCGTATTAAGTCGTATGCGTACGCTGCAGTAGTTGTGCTACAAGGCAAATGTGAAATCTGAATGTTATTACCTGCTGCGTGAGAGTGAGAGACGTACAGTAGTATGCAATAATTTGATGACCTCCGGTGAAATTACATGTTGATTTTCAAAGTGAAAATAAATTAATACATCCTTTAGAGAAAACATGCAGTAAAATTTTTAGTGCACAGTTTCTATGTATTTGCTGAGTTTAACACATTGGAAAAAAACATCAAATGTAAAACGTGCCATAACTTTTACACAGTAATTTTTTCCCAAAATGTTAAATTCAGCAAATACAAAGTAGCTGTACATTAAAATGGGCAGAAGTGTGTTCTCTGTAGAGGATGTGTCGACCCATTTTTTTTACTTACAAAATCAACAAAACGTTTCATTTGACCAGGTGTGCCCAAACTTTTGCAAATGACTACAATTTGAAGCATGCTCAATATTAGCAATATAAACAATAACTGTTTCTATCTGTTGTAATATGGCAATAATGTAATATGATAATATTATAAAAGTTATGAGACATCAAATGAAGTCTTTTAATAACACAATGCCATTAGAATGAAAATAAGTGAATGTCTTATGTTTTATAGAACCAGCTATGGTCAACTGCAAAACACACGTGCACTGGATTTCAGGCTAGTTTATAAAACTTTATAAAATGTCCCTACGTGGACCTCAGGGGAGAAAATGTTGCATTCATGCTTTTTATTTACATTATTGAATGAGTAACACCACTGACACATATTTTTGGTGATGAAATATATGAATTATAACAGAAATATAAAAAGAAATCATGACTTTGCTGTTGATTCTTCTTCCTATAAGCTATTCAAACAAAAAGACCCCCATCTGTTTTTGCTTGTTTTTAGATTTTTAAAAATATATATATTTCTTTCAGCATCTGATACGTCACTGGCACCACAACACCACAAATCAATAAATTAAAAATTCAACAAGAAGAATTATCCTTTTTTGGTTGGTTAATTAAGAAATAGAACAAATAATACATATCCAGCAGCTTTCTGTGGTTTATTCTTATTTGGAGATCATTTTTATGGATTCAATGCTGCAAAGCAATGCTATCTATGTATAACGCAGAGTGTGGGCATAACTTAAGGTGCTTTATACATACTTACATATGAACCAAAAAGTTAAAGTCACAAATGAATTCCTTTATGTGAAAAATGATGCAAGATAACTTGAACTGACTTGAAAGCATGGCAATGCAGAGCTTCACTGATCATTTATTTTCTCTTTATACAGTGATGCATGCAGGTAAAGTGATATTTCCCTCATATGTACGTTCCTCTTGCCCTTTGGGTAGATGCACATTAGCAAGGCACATAGGAAGCCATGACCTTCTCATTTTCAAATGCGCCCTGAAAAGAGTGTAATAGTCACCCAAGGAGGTGATATCACAACTTCTGCATTTAAGCAGACATGCATTTTACCCTCACAAACACATTGCCACTTATCTCATCTGTGCTCCCCCATCTCCACCAGGCCCCTGACACAAAAGGGCAACCAAGAGAAGCTCCTGCAGCAGAGGAGCAGAATTAAAGTTAGTCCAAAGGAGCATCTGGAGCCAGAATCATTTCTCTTTAAGGGCACAAAATGAGCAGGCATGGGATCATCTAGGAGCCTGGCGACACCAGCATCAACAGATAAGAAAAATGAATTAACACCACGCTGTAGCGAGGGACTTTCTTTATCTCTTGGTTCTGTAACATGACCGTGAACTTCAAATTTGCTAAATCAGGAAAGCGGGCTACTCACGAAAGTTTGCGTTTATGTAACACAACTTCACTCATATTACTTTTTTACACTCATTCACATATTAATTTTCTATTGCACAGACAATGTACAGGTGAACCAATGGGTGAAAACAGAACAGCTAACCAGAAAAGAATTACAAGTATAATACAGAGGTTGCTTTTGTAGATGTTCATAAAAGTTTTTACATATCCATGAGATACATTAATATAAAAAAAATAAAGTTTACCTTGTTTCTTGTGCCCAAAATGAAAT
Organism: Colossoma macropomum; assembly: GCF_904425465.1. Lineage (NCBI taxonomy): Eukaryota > Metazoa > Chordata > Actinopteri > Characiformes > Serrasalmidae > Colossoma > Colossoma macropomum. Next base: position 11,392,276 of record NW_023494793.1, on the reverse strand, counting down.
TTAATAAGGTATAATGGTAGTAAACCAGGATTTTAACATTTTATACAACTGTATTCTTGTATTACCCATATAAAGCCTATACCTATAAAATAATTATATTGTTTGCCATGTCATGTTTTAATGGCAATAAAACCCCAGATCCCATTTTACCATATGGCTTTTAGTGCCAAAAATGAATGTGCAATGGTTTAGTTAACCTGTGATATTGACAATTGTTGCATATCTAACTGCACAAACAATATTGCACCACTATTAAAGTCTTACTTTGAACTTGTGAAACAGTTACATTGTGATTATGTGATTCTTACATTATGTGATTGTGATGATTATAGTACAGCTGGCCTACTACCGATCTAAACATTGGAAAGACCCTAGATCCTTTCATATTTTCTTATTGTAGGGTTTTGCGGACCAGAAGTGAATGTGTAATGGTGGGGTTAACTGGTGGTCTCAATATTTGATGTAATCTAACTATAGAAATAATCTAATACAAAAGTCTTAAACCTTACATTTGGATGCTGTATGGCTTTTTTTGTCCAGGAATGAATGAGTAATGGTGCAGGTAACTAGTCAACCCTTTGATACAATCTAAATGTATAAGTAATCATGTTTTACTATATAATGGTCTTCATTTGAGTTTGTGAAATGCCATGTCTTATTTATCTGAATTATTTACAAGATATCAAAATTAGTACTGATCTAAATATACATAAAATTCTAGATTCTATCACATTTTGTGATTACAGGGCTTTTAGGGCCAGAAATGAATGTGTAATGGTGTATTTAACCAATGGCCTCAACATTTTATGCTATATAATCTACCTATAGAAACCGTCTTTTATAGCCTATATAAATGTCTTAATTTATAAATACTTAATTTATATAAATAATATTGCACTTTATATAAACAGTCTTGCGCTACATATTTAATGGCCTTAATTGTAAAATAATGATGTTGTCGGTCATGCCTTATTTACTTCAGTTATTTGCAGAACATCAGGCCTACCTTCTCATTTTCAAATGCGCCCTGGAGTTTCACTGGAGTTTTAGTGATCTGTCTGGAGTTTTACTAATATAAATATCAGTAAAACTCCATATACCACTACACATATAGCTAAATGTAATATTTGTGAGAGCATTTTAAGAAGACATGTATCATACATTGCAATGATCTAAAACAGCCCTAAAAATTCAGATGTTTTTGAAATATTTCCTGTGTGATTATAACTACACCATTACACATTCATTTCAGGCCCAAAAAGCTCGGAAGCTCGGTAATTGCTCACTGGTGATAGTAGCCCAGAAAAGAGGAATGCGCCCTAGAAGACAGCAGCACTAGGAACAGAGCATCCACATTTGCAAGCAAATTATTTTTTTTTTCGGCAGAGCTGGCAGTGGTGTGCATGACAAACTGATGCAATTTCAGCAATGTCGCGAGAGCAAGGCGATATTTGTCTCGCACTGGCAAGCTTTAGTTTCCAGTTGCCCGCGGACTTCCCAGATTTGAATCGCCAGGGGTCCAGAGGCCCCTCTCTTGACAGGGCACAAATAATTACAGCACACTCTCTTCATTGTACTCCATTATATTGCTCTTCTTATCTGCAGGGCCTGGGTTGCACTTGATCAAGTAAGGTCACTGTATTTTGACCATAACACAACATAACATTGCTATTTGGAGATATGATAAATAAAAGCTGGCAGGGTTAGTAAGGCTGTATTTTATCAGGCTTAGCCCTTTTTTCTTTTTTTTCTTTTGGAGCTCCACACAAGCCTTTCAAAAAAAAAAAGTCTCAGAATTTACACACACTAAAATACTTTTGTATAACTGTATGTGAAGTTTTTTCAGCCAACCCCAGCCTTATTGAGGGTCAATGGTTTCAAACGCAGATTAGCACTAATGGACTAACACATTGGAGATAACTAAGCAGCACATGCAGAGCTTGGCCTGCAGAGGGCATTTTGGTACACGAAAAAAAGCAGAATGCAAAAGCAATTAAGCAGAGCAGCGGACTTTCTGTTCTATTTTTATAAAATGACATTGATCTATACAGGGCTGTAGCGGTATAAGCAGTTGCTTAAGGCCCCTGAGCCACCAGGGGGCCACAAGTATGTAATTTCTAAAAAAAAAAATATTCAATGTTGTTTATGAAAAAGTGCAGTGGGTTTAAAGATGTTCTGATGTTTTTCTCATCAAAATTAATTAAGTAATAATTAGGCCCATTTTTCTATTCTTACATACACCCTTAAAAATAGCCATTCTAGTGTTCTTTTGTAAAGGCAATGATTCTACACAGAACACTCAAAGAACCATTTGAAACAACACCTAAAAGGGTTCTGCTTTTCTTAAAAGTCAAAGAACGCTTTTATTGATACTACATAGAAACAATTTTGCTAAGAGTTTACTAAAGACTGTAACTGAGATGGGTGGGAGGACCCCTATTCCTGGATCTACACCTTAGCAATGTAGTACCAAAAAAGGGTTATATGGATTATAACCCGTATGTCAAATACAAGGTCAGCAGGTCTGCACACTCCTATCTGGCCCGCAAAATTATTTTAATTTTGTATTATTATTATTGGCCCGTTTCACAATGCACTGCACTACAGTCTCCAGCATACACTGCAATGTGATGTGCGCTCCCAACAAGGTTTTAATGGTTTCTATGATTTTTTTCAGCAAGGCATTATTTGGCTTTCTCCTTTTACTCACACTGAGCCTGGTTTCTGTAGCTGATAAAAGAAAACATCTTTGTACCTCAACTTAAAAATAAAAAGGTTAGCTAGGCTTTTTAGTTAGGAATATAAAGTCTGATGGATTTCCATATGTTTGCACTGATTCAAAAGTAAGAACAACTTCACTGCTCAAAGCTCAAAAACACTGAATTCATTATCTTGTGATGATCATGTTTGTCATTTGTATGACGACTTAGTAAGTAAAGGTCAGAACTCGAAAAAAACACCACAGATAATAATTTCTGCTAGCACCTCTAAGAGATTAACGTCGTATCTTACCATTAAGCACTAAGCTAATTGTAGTTCTGACCATTCTAGATTAAACATGAACATTTAAAGCTTATAAAAGACATTCTGTGTTTTAGCAGAAGCTTGTAAAGACATGTTAACATATATTTTACCTTGTATGTAGCAGTTTTACACTGACTCGTTTGGTAAAGAGTCACTGCTGTGGTACTGCTGTTCTCCAATACTAACAATTGACCGAAAACTTAATCTATTGCTCTTAACCTAAGTCCTAGAGTAACGTTTTTTTTAAATGGTCCCATCCACTAAAACTCATTGGTTGACTCCCCTGTCAGTTTCTAATTAGGTTAGTGATTAATCGTTACCTTCAGTCCAGTGCCAACAGTCTTAACCAATGGGTGAGCTTGCTTGGCTGTGTCTACCTAAAAACCAATTCTGATTGGACAATTTTCTGTTGGGCGTTTCAAGAACGTAACCCTCCTTTTCTAACCCAGCCATAACAATGAACTGAGATTATTAAGTAACTACAATACTTAGAATACAACAAGCGTAATGATGCTATTAAATAAACTATACAAATTACACACATGTATTTTTTTTCACAGAAACCATCAGGCCTTCTCTAAAAGCCTAGAAGGCCCTGAGCTTCGCTGCTACTTACCCTCCAGTATGCGCAAACAGATATTGATACAAAACACTCATAAAACTGACTGCAACTCCACAAACAAAAAGAAACGGGTTCTGTGAGCTGTTTGTGGCCAAACATGAAGGACTGAGCCGTTTCACGGCAGTGTATTGAACACAACATTTCTACTGAAAACACCTGTGTGTTAAAACCAGAATCTTGTCATCACGCATTCTTAGTAATGTCATTAGAGACGTTTCCACAGCGGTCCTATAGGGGGGAGGAGGAAGACAGCGCTCATAATGATATCCTGCACTGAGTCACTCGCACAAAGACACACTACTCGTATGCAACGTCTGATTTTGACAGCTTGTCAATATGACAGAGGCAATGCAAAGGAACGTGCGCGTGAGTTTTTGACAGCACTTTAGAGATGTATATGCAAAGAGAAGAAGCGCTTGACAGGACTTCGTGGACAGTTTCTTTCATTGCTCAGTTCGACAAATGTTGAGTGTCTTCCAGGGAGATTCCTGTGTCATTTTCTCCCCCAGTGGAATTAACATGATCAAAGGCCTTTCTAAAATGAACATATTCATTGTGTTACATTTAAGAAGTGGCAGATTTCTTGGCATTTTAAAGAATCTAAATGTGTAAATCTAGAAATACCTTTAGAACTGTCTTAAATTAAGCTTATGAAATATTACATTTTCTGCTATGTCAGGTGTGCTTCAATTATTTATAATACGCCAGGGGCCTGTCTCGCAAAATATGTTCAACTTAAAGGGGAACTCCACCGATTTTTCAACATTTCTGTAGAATGAAATGGTTGACATGTAAACAGGACCATTTAGAGTGGTTTGGTGTGAAATGCTTTGCTCTAGAGAAACGTACCGAGTCAAAATTGTTCACAGCGGTGGTGATGGGAACCAGACGTCCAAAGTGATGCCTCTAAAAGCTTCATCAACATTATATCTAAAAACTCAGAAGACTTGTATAGGTGGACTGGTAGTTTTGTACAGTAAATAAAACGGCTATATTTGTGTTGTAGACCTCAGGACCCCTGGTTCTTATAACCACTGTACATAAATCTGAGTCTGTAAGTTTCTCTATAATATATTACATCACACCAATCTGCTCTGAATGATTTTGTTTATATCTTAATTACTGTATTATGCAGAAAACCCTTTAAGACAGGGTTCCTGACCAGGTTTCAGCTTTACCGAACCTAAATGCAGGCAGTTAACTTTAGATACTCAAGCTGTGCACTGTACATAAATATGTAAGTAAACCTGCAGAAACTGTACTGTAAAAGCCTGTAAAAAACAACAGTGTCACCACTACCACCGTATTACTGGAGAAGTAACTGCTTTATGTTCTTGATATTGATGTGGAGTCCACCTCTGTCAGAAAGCAGTCCCCAATCCAAGAGTTGGTTATAATCCATAATCCAGAGCCTAACCCTCACTAGAGCATGGAAGCCGCTGGTTGGCTAAAGTTGGCTTCCTGTTCTTCAGTTTTTTAATCGAATGTTTCATTCCACCTTAAGTGCTACAGTTTGTACAGGTGCCAGAATATAACTGCAGCATCAGTTAAGATGGAACAGAAACTTCACAAAACAAGCTGGCGAATAGGAAGCCAACTTCCTAGCTCCCACATCTTTAACAGGATCCCAGACAACTTTAAGTCAAAGCTGGTAGTTCGCTCTATTTTGACATGTTGCTTCTTTGTAAGTGATTGCAGTGCCTCACTGTAAACCAGCAAATCAGAGCAGAGCTCATTAAATTATTCATGAGCCCAATAAAAAAGGAAAACAGCTCGTTTCATTCAAGGAACAAAGCATGAGGTTGTAAATGGGCGTCATCATGTCATCATAAAATCATGTCTGGGCATTTTTCACACTGACCAAAGCCACACTTCTATGCAATTTAAAATGCTGAATAAATGCATTCTATAGCACCTTTAAAATAAGTTGGTTACACATCCTGCTTTTTCCCATAGACAGACAGTGTTCCTGACTACATTTCACCTTCATAAAACCTAACAAATGGAACAGAGTTTAGCTTGTTTTACAGCAGCAGTTAATACCCTCTTTGTTAATCCAGGTTTAGTGCAGAACTGCTGCAGCAATGTCATCCAAGTTTATCAAATGCTAGAGAGCGCTCCAAAATGAATGAGTTAATATGGAGCTTATTAGCAAAATCATAGTCTGTAAACACCTTAACATCCCTAACATTTTCACATAGAAGAATGCATCAATTTTCTGAACAAGAGCAGGATAGTGCACAGTGCTTTTGAACTAAAAAGTGCTTTATACATCAGTGAGTGAGAACCGCTTCACTGAGCCTCGCCAACTAATCAGCACTCAGTAGCTGTAATGACAGCCAATAAGCACTCAGTAGCAGTAATGTTAGCATCCTACTGCATAAAACCCATTTGCTGTAAAAAAAAGGAAACACAGGTAGGTTTTCATTGATTTTTTAGTGAATTATATCCTTATACTTTATAAAATTAAAGGAAGGTCCTGGTCAAGTGGTTAGAAACTTTAAACTTTTTGTTTTTAGCCGTTTAGCTCCAGTCATGTCCATGCATTTAGGCGCACTTTGGTGTTTTTGCAATCATACTTTTGATATAATGTGAGAAATAGGAAGTGCCCAGGTTCCTCTTAAATCAGGTTAGCACAAACTATTATGATTAATTCTTGTGCGTATGCACATAAAAACACAGCGTTTGTGACCAACAGCCTTTTGCATGAAACATGCCGATGATTTGAGCGGCTTTTTTTCAAAGGTAAAAGAAATCTGCGTAAATATGTGAAAGTATTTATAACTGTAACAATCAGCACTGTTAGGCCCAATCCCATTTCAACCCTTTGTCCTGACCACAGCCCTTACCCCTTCATTTTGTGCAGTTACGCCTAGGGGTAGGGTGTCCCGATTTTTGTTAAGATACAGGGGTATGGTGAAGTGTTAGGACTACATGGCCCTCCAAACAGAGGTGGATTGTTATCAGAAAAAAAAGAGAAAAACCAGCAAGATGGCTGCATAAGCGACCAATGAAACCCACAAATGTAAGTATTTTCTCTGTAAAAAATTAAGATTTTCATTGTATTATCCTAGTTTAATTTTGTTTTATTGTAGTATGGTCCTTTTCTTCAAAACAAGCATAAAAATTGCTCGTAGTATCTGATGTCTCCATAGCTAGGGGCCAGGACCATAAAACCCTGGAAAAACAGCCCCAGACCATTATCCCTCCTCCACCAAATTTTAGGCACTACACATTTCCTGGTATCCGCCAAAACCAGACTCATCCATTAGACTACCAGATAGTGAAGCGCGATTAATCACTCCAGAGAACATGTTTACTTTGCTCCAGAGACCAAAGGTGTTGTGCTTTACACCATTCCAGCCAATGCTTGGCATTGCACCTAATGATCTTAGGCTTGTATGCAGGTGCTCAGCCAGGGAAACCCAGTTCATGAAGCTCCTGACAAACTGTTCTTTTGCTGGCGTGGCTTCCAGAGGCAGTTTGGAACTCTGCACCAAGTCATGCAACAGAAGACACTTAGCTGCCCCACTCTGTGAGTTTGCGTGGTCTACTGCTTCAGGGCTAAGGTGCTGTTGTTCCTAGACGCTTCCATTTCACCATAACAGCACTTACAGTTGACTGGGGCAGATCTAGCAGGACACAAATTTCACAAACTAACTTGTGGCAAAGATAGCATTCTATAACAATGCCATGTTTTTATACAACTCCTTCTACTGCCAAAGTTTGTCTGTGGCAATTGCATGGCTATTGCATAATTTTATACCCCTGTTTGCAATGAGTGTGTAGCATTTAGACTCAATAATTTGGAGGGGTGTCTACACATTTCTAGCCATAGAGTGTATACGAAGTAAGTATAAACCGAAAACATGAATGACTAAATATCGGACATGTTTAATACTGAAGTACATTCCTTTATTAGAATTTCAGCATTGTTGCACAGGAATGTAACGTAAAAAATTCATGAATTAAAAAAATCTGATATAACATTGCTTTGAAACAAAGAATCAACTTCAACATTCAAAAATGTCACGCTAAGAAGCAAAATAATAATAAAATTATATATATATATATATATATATATATATATATATATATATATATATATATATATATATATATATATATATATATGCATAAAATGTGTGTATAGCTGCAAGATGCGGCAGCAGGGTCCAAGCACTACAGCCCTGCACATTGTGGAAAAGGAGCGAACAAGAAAAAAGTTTAACTGATTCATGTTTCACACAAAACATGCTCAATTCATTTACTTGATAGAAACGTAAGGGATAAAATTGTAAAAATAAAAAGAGATGAAAACACATTCCTCTCAAAGGCTCTCCCCTTCTGGATCATTGCCTATAGAGGAAAGAGTATCTGATGGATTTCAATCTGTGAAAACTGACGTCCAAGTAATGGCAAGAATTAAACACTGAACAGGAGATACAGCTACTGTGGTGCTTGGACACCTTAAAAAGACAGAGCAGTAGTGTTTCAATAAGCAGGAAGCGCAATCTCTCTCACCACTGCCCCAAACCTCCCCTTTAAGAACAAACAATAAGCAGGTGTTCTGCTTAATACACCAAAAAGGTGAAAAGTAGGGACTAAGCAATTAAAAGATTCATAGTGTTTTTATTAGAGTGGTATTTAAGTTCATTAAGTCCGTGCATCCTTTTTTGCGTGTTTATGCTGTACATTAAAAGAAAAAAAAAAAGTGTGATCATCAGTCCCATTGCATCTGCGCAGGGGTTTGACAGCTTATGCAATAGCTTTGGCTTCAGGCAGGAATGCTTCCCAATATTTTATCAGCTGGAAAACAAGAGAGGAGAATTAATTCAACTGTTGAATTTGAAAAGATGAAAAAATGCAGAGCTTTAATTCTGAAACTATAATATTATCCACTATATTATCCACTTTTAACATGTGTGGGGGGGTTACGAACCAAAAACATAATAATAATAATAGTTAACTTTTACATGACCATTTTCCAGCTCTCTCTTTATCCCTTAAATTATTTTTTTTTGTTATTGCTCCTTTAAGACTATATGTAAACGATCTTTGTTCTGTCCTGTATTGTGCCTTATTTAAAAAGCAGTCTGGGTTGAAACACTGCTAACTTTTAACTGATGGGTGGAGCTAAACTGCTGTACGCTGAACATCATAAAAATAGCTCAGAACAAGCTGTTTTTTGCAGCTTAGTTCCCATATAAAGACTATAGGGATGTAGTGTATGGTACATTTAGAAGCTTTAACAAGGTTTGCATAGCACCATAACTCTAAATGTTTAAAAAGGTAAAACATTTTTTAATGATACACGCCCTTTAAATGGTATATAATGATGGTAAAGAACGCATACTTGCTGCTGCGTATGTACTAGCGACTCTAGATATTTGATGATGACAACTTTGAAGTCCTTCACTCTTTGTTTCTGTAAAGAGAAACAGAAAGTCAGGCAACTGAACATGATAATGACCATAAAATGTTTGAAATAAGCTACAAGAGGATGTGTGTTGTGATTTTATCATGGGTAAGGGATGTTCTGAAACCTTCTTACCTGTGGTAAAATCACTGCAACACAAAGTGGCTTATTTATTTGTATAAAACAGTGACAACATAAAAATGAGAAAATGCACCATTTTTCAGTAAACAGTTTATGACTAATAAAAAAAAAAAATCACACAACTACTTCCATCAAGAAATCTAGTCATTTACAGTATACTATCTCTAAGTAACCATGGCCTCCTGAAGATGGACAAAAACCTTCAGTCACTCATCGTTGTATGTTGCAATCATTTTATTTACTTTTATTTTTTGTCATACAACAATGAAAGTATCATAATATAGCAGCGTTTAAAAACCACTGACTTCCAAGTAGTTGATAAAGCTCATTTGCATTAGCGCCTCTATGCAATTTCCTTTGTTGTTTTAGCATCAAGCTAATGGTGCCACATTTGTTTTCTCTTTCTGGGTTTAATACTAAGATTGTAATATTAAGAAAGATCTAACCAAAAACATGGTTATTTAAAGCAAGTAGGACATTCTTTATAGTCATATTTATTTTGCATATTACCAGAGGATCATCCAGTAAATACTGCAATTCAAAGCCTAACACTGAATATCAATGGAGGAATGGTTTAGCCTGTTAGCCATCTTTAAGCCTGTTTAATATCTTTTAGCCTAATTGTTAAAAAATAAATAAAATATATATTAGCCTCTCCGTTTAAACAAAACCAGGTTTTTACTTTTATCTATCAGTACATTTGGGGGTCCATGTGAGCACCATAACAGTCCACTAACAACACAATGGTTTTTACTGAGTTGGCGCAATAATACACAAATCAGTCGTTGTGAGGAGGTCATACATGTGTATATCCAGTATTTTACAATGCCTCTGAACACAGCTCAGCCAGTTAGATATTAGGATCTGTTTTATAATACTACATATGCATGATCACACACACACATTAGTTAAATTCACTACTCATATGCGAATTATATGTATTTCCATTTATTTTTCAAAATATGTGGCAAGTCTGTAATATATTTTTGACATATATGTAAACATGTCAATATACTGAAATATATGTATATGTTCATATACTGGCATACATTTAAATATTCAAAAAAGCACAAACAATGTATTTAGCACATTTATTTTAAAACATCACATATATTGCACATGTATTTATATCTATAACAAATGTGTGCGCACAAGTTTTTGTTTGGTATGGATAATAATGCAGCAGAGGATGAATTGATGGATATATAAATAAATATATATATAGTGTATCTTGTCAACAACAAATTTTTTGGACTGAGGGAGCCCTGACATGCCAACTCACCTCGAATCTTCCCACTTCCCGGCGAATGTTTTTAGATATCTGCTCAAAATCTCTCTCTCCCTGCTGTACTTTAGCCTCCCACTAAAAGAAGAGTCAAACAGACAAGAGAACCATCATGCTGACAGATATAGTGGACTGTGTGTCTTAAGTGCTGTGTGTTTCAGAATGTGATTCTTCTGTTCAACTCTCTTCACAGGAGAACAGAAAAGACAAAAGAAAAAGGAATGGCATGAAAAATGCCCTTATACTGACAACAACACATACAAAGGTACAACAAGTATAATTGTCTATTTGAGCTTGACAAAATATTACCGCAGTGAACATTTCATATTATTGTATGTGATGAGTCATGTAGCCAGTTATGTGACAAGCATGAAAAAAAGCAGTTTTACTTGGTGTACCTTTATGCAGATGTCTTGCTAATTACACAATAAGGGTCACTGCCCAAAGTGTCAAATAAAAGTGGCCAAATTAAAAAAAGATGTTGGAGGATCTTATTTTTCTCTGCTATGGAAGCTCATTTGTAAGACTGGAACAATAGCGCAATGTACTATATATTTTTTGTGATAGACAACAGGATGACAGGATGCAACTATTTATCTACGTTAGAATTCCCAAATAAAAGCCAAAATGACAACACAAAACAAAAGATTATCAACCTACACTGATTTAAGTTCATGTTAGTTGATATCCGGTTCACGCTCATGTTTCATTTAAATGTGAAAGCATGGCAAAGAATGAATAAGTCATTATCAGCATGGAAAGATCTGATATGCATTAATTCAATGCGATATGTATTAAAGGACCACATCTGATGGGAGAAAGCAAAAAAATAAAAAATAAAAAAACTAGAGCCAAGGGTCCTACCTCCTCAATCTCCTTTGTGGGGCATGACAGGGAAAATGCAAAAATTAAAAGAGGCTGATAATGTTCTGTGGTTAAAGAAATCAATAACTCATGAACTCATCAAGTGGAACAGCGGCTTCTGAGGAGACATGAATGGACTCAAACGCAAGAGAAAAGGCAGCATGCTTCATCAACAACATCAACACCAGGGCTCTCACTAACAAGTGTTGATGCTGAAAACAACTGGACGTTTGGGCCTGAGGCTTATTTTATGCCATACACTTTACAGGGACTGAGGCACATCTTCTGTGACATATAGAGGTTAAAAGAAATCTATGGTGCATATTTGGCTTAGCAAGTATCAAAATGGAAAAAAATTTGGCCAATTCATGTAAATTCCATCTACATTACTTTCTGCTGAATATTTAATATGATGAGCTATTTCTCATACTTATAAAACATGTTTATTATATGTTGTTTTTTTACCTCCTTTATCTCATCCTTGGCCTGCTGGAGCTTATCCGGCTTGTTGGCGTACTGTAGCTTAGCTTCAGCCTCTCTCTTGCGCTGCAGCATGACCTGGGCATCCTGCCATTTGGACCATGTTTTCATGCGCTGGTCAAACACTCCCTAGCAGCATAAAGAGACTTTAGTGTCAGGTTTATATAGGGTCATGAAGTTCGGATCTTTGGAGCGCATTTTTGATAATGCTTTAATAGAATTTTCTGAGACCTTTTCTAAGAAAACCAGTGAACGAAACCAACATGTAATTATGAAAATAATCCAGTTTTATCATCATGCACTGACACTTGGATCCAAGTCTGGAGCCAGCTATAGCAATGATAAAAAAGAGTAAACAACTAATGTGTGTTGCTTATTGTATTTTTCCTTATTGGATATGTTAGTTGGTTGTTACTGGTCATAAAAATCAGTCTGTGTTACTGATTCAAGGTGGGCCCCAACCTTCTTAATGCATGAAGAGATCTGACAGCCCCTCACCCCCAGTGCAAACGTTACTACTAATGTTTTGATGCCTAGGGCCTTCTACAGTCTAGAGTCTAGATCCAATGTAATTTCACTGCAAAATTAAACATAACACCTGACTGGTGTCAGACAATACACACTACATATTACAGTTTGTGCCAAGAAGTCCAACATATTGATTTTTTTCTGCACCTTTGTTTTCAGACTGTGCGAATGCTCTCTTGGATGGTGTGTATAATAACTGTATTTTATATTGCTTTATATCGCCATTCTTCAAGACATGTTTCAGTAAAGTGAGGCTTAGCATCATCCTGTGAACAGTGCGTGTGGTTCTGCTTGGGTTCTGTGAGGTTCATAGCTCTTTGGCACCCCCTCTGGTGCACTGATAATCTCTTAAGGAAAGTATCACATTGCACAGTGTGGTCATTTTGAAAAAGAACCAAACAATGTCAGCAATAGGGTGTGTTAATAACTTTCTACGCCATGTATATATGGTTTATACGAGACTCTGGAGCTTTTAAATAAAGTAATGTTGTGATTAAATAGTGTAGTGAGTCACACGCCACAGCTTTGCATGCTAGCCACAGGGGTTCAAATCTAGTCATAGCCAGAAACTGTAGTGCTTAGGAAAACTCCAAATACTACATTCGGTTTTATCTGAGACATGTTCATGTTACCCCTTTTTCCCCCCTTGTGCCCCCACAGAAATGACTATGCATATGTCTGAACACATCAACATAAATAATCAACACGCAAGTTTCATCAAGCTTCCCAAAGTCATTGACACTGGAAGTATGAAACCTGCTCACCTTGACAGCAGTGATGAGGCGTACATAGTCCCCCAGCAGCTCTGAAAACAGGTAGAAGTCAGCGTAGGCCTGTTCATGATGCAACTGATCAATCTTCTCCTCCACCTCAGCCAGCTGTGACAGGGCCCGTGACAGAGCTGTGTGGTCCTCAGAGTTTCCCAGCATAGCAGCACTCTTTGCGAAAGACGCAGTGTTCACTGATAACTCTGCAGACAGGTGGAGAGACTCAAACTGCATGGTGATGATACTACCAATCAGTACTACCAATAATATAGTATAATGATAATACCATTGTGTACTACTTCTATAAGCTAAAATAACTGCTGCTTCACATGGAATATAAATAGGATGGCCAGATATTACATGGTCTAATATGAGGTAGAATGTACAGGAGGATGGTGGAGGTCATAACTAGGTATTGTCGTTGTTACCACAAAACCTCACATCTCTAAAATGTAACTTTACAGGAGAAAGACAACAATTATTACTTTGAATGGTAGTTAATGGAATAGGATGTTTTTCCAAGTAAATGTGGAGCATTTCTATTGCTCCATTCAACATGAAATTTTAACGTATTATAAACGGCTGATAGTAAAAAACAAAAACAAGAATGCAAGGTTTTATACGCCTTCTTTAACATGAGGAGGTGGTATACGCACCTATCCATTTTAACATGGTCAAATATTGACAGCAACACCAGGCTACTTTTCTGACATACCAATAAAGACAGAAAGCCTTTAAATGATTTAATCTAGCCAATAACCTCAAATTCTCCATATTACAAAGAGTTGATATAATTAATATTATGACGTATAATCATGTGTGTATTGTGTGCAATGTTCCAGCAAAACAAGTGTAACTGAAATACAGAACAGAATTTTTCTTTCTTTATTTTATTTTAAACAAGTTAGGATAATTAAAGCTGAAAGATGGGATCTCTGGTCATCCTAGATATAACACCCAAGTGAAATAGGACCCAAACAATATGGAATTTTTGTAGCCGGTACCGATACTGATATGAAGGAATTAAAAAAAAAAAAAATTATTATTTATTTAATTTTATTAAAAATATTTTATATTTATATTTTACATTTTAATTTTGTACTTTCTACTTAGTGGTTTGTTAAACAGTGTTTTAGCAACGTGTATGTATATATATATATATATATATATATATATATATATATATATATATATATATATATATATATATATATATATATATATATATATGATTGTCAGTTCTCAACTGTCACACTTCCTTAACTCAAAAAGCAGAAACTTGCAATCTTAAAAGTTCTTCTCATCCTTCTTCTTCTTCTTATTATTATTATTATTTATTAATTAATTAATGAATAATAGTGCTAAATCTTGTAGCACTGGAGGCGATTATCAGGTTTGGTTTCTGTTTACTTTTTTATATTTTCTTATTTTTACATAGATCTCTTAGATCTCTTCAGAGCACAGGTTTTTGTGTCTACTATGTTCTTAAATTTTAAGTTTGGATGCATGTTACATGTTTCTGTTTTACTAATCACAAGGATATTTTGTGTTCAGATTTACCAGTTCAGCCTGTATTGCTGTCATATGTTTAAGCCTGAGGTGACTCGTGTTGTTTATCCCTGTGGAATAGCTACCTAAGGTTTTCTCCAATCATCTTAAAGATCCTGATGATCCAGACGCAACGCTGTGACTAAAAAAAGCTGCTAATTACCAACATGTTATCGGCAACACCAGTAAAACTGCAGGTCTTCGATAGCAGCTCATATTATCAGCCACCTGACAAATTGTTCAGTCCCAAAAGTGAACTTATGTCCACTTCACTGTAACACTAAATTATGATGCATGTATTCAGATATGCCATACATAATGACAAGCATGTAACCATACAGTTTGTTTAGATGTATCTTGTAAATACAGTTCATGTATATAGTGGAACAACTCTGTCAACCTTATTTCTTAGCTCTTACAACTGGTGTTATTTCCCGTTACATCTCACAGATCAAGCTGAAAAACAACTTTACCTTTCCTGTGACACACCAATGACTCCACACTAGCATGTAGTTTTCTGAGCTGGATGTCAAGGTTCTCAAACTGCTGTTGTTTCTCCTCAAACCACTTTATACAGAGAAAATGTCAACACAAAGCTTTAACAATAACATTGGAAAGAAAACATGAAACTAAAACAAACTACACAATAAAAAAACTGTCAGACACGATGAACATAACAGCAAAGAACTATACAAGCTACAAAATACACCAAATGGCAAAAATTTAATTTCACGATACATAATGATACAATTTTTTCTAACATCTATCATCCAAGTTGGAAGAGACAAATTGGTGCCATGTCTTATGACTATGAATAAAATTATTTCATTTCATACACTGCAATGCACTAAATCCAACCAAACAGGACGAATTATGTGCTCGTTATAATGGCACATGCAGTTGGTCAGTATTCCTTAAGCACTGATGATATCCACAGTCTGCTCAGAAAAAAGCATATTGTGACATATTATGATATAGTTCACTTGTATAGCAAGGAATATTGTCATATTGCCCACTCCTACACTTAATGTATAATGAATGTATGTATGTAATTCTAAATGTACATAAAAGGTCTACAGTATACCCTAAGTACACAGAAGGGGTAGGACATATATGCCTCCACGCCACAGCACTTTCTCTCCCTCTCTCTCTCTCTCTCTCTCTCTCTCTCACACACATACTAGAGCAAGGATCTTAGGATTCAAGCCAGAGAGTGGCTCATTAATTCGTCTCATTATTCAAGTCCAAAAATCAGCCCCTTACCGCATCCGATTCATTCATCTTGATTGTCATTTTGTTGACAGCGTCGGCCGCTTTGTTTACCATCCTCAATATTCCGGCCCCACTCAGTGCCTGGGTGCTAACTGCTCGCGGCAGCTGGGATAAAATGACAAATAAGGGCAAACAAACCGGTTAACAGGCCGGGGCCCGGACCCAATCCCACAGGGAGCTTCACTCCCTCCTTCCCCACCTTCTCCACCAAGCCTGGACCATGAGAAGCCTGGGGTTTTCTCCACTCCCATACATTTCAATGCTGGATCCAATTTAATGCAATTTCGCCCCCAGAAAACTCTCTGAGGGCCAACAAGCAAAAATAGCTTTCAATTGCCCTCGGACAGTTTAGCCTCCATAGAATCATTGAGGGCTTGCGTTACAATTGCATTAATATAGTTTTCCTCAGGATTGTGGCAAAACCTAAGAAATGGCCTGAAAGTTATTGACATTACCTATAAATATTTCAGCTGGAGATCTAAGAGGAAGATGCTAGGATCTGTTGTTTATTGAGTGATGCACCAAAATAAATTCTTGATTGAAATCGAACTTCAGCACACAAAAAACGAACCCCAAAGAAGTCTTTCATCGTTGATCTGCTGCCGCTCAAACTGTGTGAACGCAACTATGCTGACCAGACATGAGCGTGTAGGAAACAAGCAGCATTTTTAATCTCCATTTCCCATGTCCATTCAAACTATTTATTAAGTCTTACATTTTGATTCTTCATTTTGGACATATTTTAGCCTTGTTTATGGTCAAAATTTCCGGCCAAAAACTGAAAGCGACATTTTCTGACAAATATTTTCGGTAGCAAAAATTTTAGTCATTTATAAAACCTAAAACTGAGCAGAGAATTCACTTTTCAACAGAAGCATGTGTTAGGAAGCATGAACACTACCTCTGTGCTCTCCAGAAACTGAATGACATCAGGATCTTTCACCAGAGCAGGATGGTTCACTGTTCTCATCAGGTATCTGTTTGAAAATATAGGGGAAAAAATCTCATCTTAGAGCCAGTACATGGAGAAAGCTCATCACAGCAGGCTCTTCTTCTTCTTCAAAAAAAGAAGCTGTCAACAGAATCAATGACCTATAAAAAGTAACACTTCTAAAAAACATTTTCTTCAGTATAAAACTTCACACTACACAAACTATAAAACTCTTTTTCGATGCATTAAACATCCTACGCAGGCCACTCCTATATTAAGGGCTGCCATCAAGATTCAGTTCTTCAATGGATGAAGTCTATAAGCTGACATCCGGGGCCCCCATCCAAGCCGCTGACCTTCACGTCAATCAATGAGCAGATAAAAAGGGCAGAGAAATGTCAGCGCCTCGCTTAACGTTAATTTTTATTCGATTCATCAGGCAGCGCAAAAACCAGGAGTACAGCAGCAAATCAGCCACGTACAGAATGTGCGAGAGATGGGAACGCGAAAGCTCGGGAGAAGCCTGCTTACACTGACAGCATGAAACCCTCCTGAGTTCAGTGATAATTATTTATCTAATACTTGTTGGTTAACCTTTCATCCACAAAAGACCGGAACAAGAATGCTCTTTCCACTTGAATCGTTTTTGTCCAGTTTCAGCCAAAGCCAGACGCACTGGCAAGGAAGAGACTAACAGCTAAACAGAGACTTTTTTTTTTTACCCAATCATAACAAAACCAACAAATGGAAAAACAAAGGGGATAAAAGATAGTGGTCAGAATTGAACGAAACCATTAATTAATTATTATTCAATTAAATTATTCTTTGTATATACGCTATCAGTCAAAGAGTGTCCTTATTTTTACTATGACAAAAATAGTGAAGACATCATGGCATAACACATACGGACTCGTGCAGAGACCAAAAATGTGTTAAACAAATCACAGATACTGCTGGGGTCCAAAAGTCTGAAAATGCCTCCATTTTGCATTCTTTTCTAATTAATAAAACAATTTGTCATTACAAATTATATTACCAGCAATGATAACAGTTTGAGTGAGAAGTAAAACATTTGAAATGTTTACATGAATTTCAGAATTTCTTAGTATTTGGTATGTTTCAAAGATATTGGGCACTCAAACTGACTTCACAAGTTTGCACAAAAGCCTCTGATACGTCGATGGAATTAACGTTTTTTCGTGCAAAGGCCTTAGCAAGGACAATGTCACAAATGTAGTGCAGAATCTTTGATATTTCTTCAATATACTTCAGATAACTTTTCTTTGTTAGACATTTTTCTTCGATTGTTGGGGGCACAATATAAATAAGTAAGTAAATAAATAAATAAATAAATAGAACTTTTTGAATCTAAGACATTTTGCATTTTTCTTAGACCCTTTTAAGCATGAGCCTTTAGACCAAAATGTTTTAAGATCATGAAAAATGCTAACTGTAAGTGTATCATTGAGGGCAATGCTGATGCTGATACAGACTAAATCTAGACACTATAGTAAATCTTCCTAAATTAGCATAAAGAGACAAATACAACAAACTCAGTAAAATGAATAAAATGGAGATATTTCAGGTCAGTAGCCCAGAGTCACGTAAACAGAGGGGCTCTTTCAGAGTACAATAAATACGTCTTTAAATATCGTATTGAAATATCAGTCAAATCTAAACATCTGTTTGACACCAATAAATGTTTTTTCAACAATTATCTGCCGATCTAGATAGATGTGATTTGTCTTTTCCACAATACCTTTCCAAGGCAGATCTTCTTTTCTCTACAAATTCTGCAGATGATAAATCCTCTTTTCCAACCTTGACCTTGGTCATTCCTGCAGACGTGAAGCAAATATTCGATTAAATATTACAATCTACGGTATTTACAGTCAACTACAGTCTTTTACAGACCACACAGACACAGGGTAGGTGTCCCGGACGTGAATTAAGCCTCTGCTTGGAATAAATTGTAGTGTGAGTAGTGAATCCCCATTGGAAATTGTTTTTAGTCTACACTTAGGCTTAATCTGGGTCTGGGAAACCAGCCCATGCTGTATTAAGTTAGGCTTTTGTTCAAAGGAAAAACTCTTCATTTTTCTGTGGAGAAGAAGAAAAAGGCACACTTACCCACAATGCTTTTCTCCGGTGCAGGAGGGACTATGTACCCAATGTGCATGTACTTGGAGGCTAATTTGCTATGCAAACCCAGGAAATCACTAAACCTCCTTTTTACAGAAAACTCATTTCTGCTGAAGAGGTTGAGGGATGTCTAGAGGAAAGAAAACAACATGTCTTGGTACAAGCTACGTACAACAGCTGCTCCACTATTAGCACTCAGGGGTTCATTCTCACCTTAGTGGTCACCTTGTATGCCATGTAAGCATTCATTCCGTCTCCTTAAAGACAAAAAATAAAAAGTCTAAATCATCAAGAAAATGTTTCCTTAGGCATTTTGGAACATCCCTAAATGTTCTGTTGTTCTCCACAAGACAATGGTAGCATCTGAGGATGAGGCTCAATTGTGAAATTGATTCTTTCCCATTATTTGCTCCTGGTATTGATTTCAAGACTTCAATTAGTCCTTCAGTTCTTACAATACTAAAAGTAGACTACATATATCAAAACCACTACATTATTTTAACTACTGTTGAACCCAAGGCATATTATTCTAGTAATTAATAATTCTTTATTATTGTTATTAATTTATTATTAACCCATTTAACCCATTATTAACCTACTACAATGACCTAGTCCATACAGTCTATATAAAAAAAAAATTAAGCTGCAAAAACAGGCTTTTCTGAATTCACTACTTTTCTGAGGTCACAAATGCTGACAAATGTACACATATCCACCAATTCAGCCTACAGTACCTTAGCCATTGATGTTGGAGTTATAAGGAGTGTTTTAACCCAGAATGTTTAACAACACTGCAAGATGAGGTGAGATTACCTATATTTGCACATATGTACACTGACCAGTCATAATATTAAAACCACTGCTAAAGTTGGAAAGGCTGAATGATACACTGAAGTTAAACGAGATATTAAGCCCACTGGTCCTCGCTCAGTGGACAAGAGAGAGCAAACATTTGATGCGGCAACAAAAATGTCAGCCTACTAGTAAAAGGATTTTGTCTATTTGTAATAATAAAAAAGGATTTTGCTTGGTTTATACAATGCATTCAAATAGTATTGGGCATGTACACCACAGTGGGGAGTGCTGTGTCTGATCCACTCGTACCAGTGCAACACAAACTAACATGCCACAACCACGTCAGTGTCACTGCAGTGCTAATAATGATCCACGACCCAATAAACTGTATGCTCTGTGTGGGTCCTGACCATTGAAAAACATGGGTAAAAGCGGGGATAAAGAATGCAGAGAAGCTACAGTCTATAATTGCAGAACTACAAATTGCACCTATATGGTAAGTGGAGCTGATAAAATCTACAATGAGTGTAGGGACAAGGAGGTGGTTTTAATGTTATGGCTGATTGGTGTATATCAGTCTTAAAGGAACATTAACAAGAAAGAATACTGGAAGAAGTACATAAAATAAATTCATAAATATGAAATAGTAAAGAAAAATGTAGGATATGGATATTTTAATTGTTAATTAATTTATTGTGCATGTATGGTTAGTTATAATGTCTTTTCTTCCTTTTATTTTTGCTATGGCTCGAACAGAGCTATGTGATGTGCAGATGAAGCCCCAATTCCCACACCTTTCCTCGGAGAGCTAGAGTCCAAATCCTACACCTGATAACATTTGAAAAGGTCTATTGATTTTACACCACACTGCAACCTCCTGCAAAAGAGCTACCCATACAGACCACTCACAGGAGATGAAAGGCTCTCCAGATGCCAAAAGGCTCCCTTCAAAAACATTACAGCACAAGAACACAGAGAATGTTCAAACTCAAATGCTCATCTAAACTCACCGACTTTCTCTGGATCGGATACTGTTATCTGCATATCAAAGGTGTCCCCATTTTCCTCAGCTTCTTCATCCTGTAAAACACGAAGCAGTTTACTAGGAAATGAGTCTGCACCTCAACAGGAATTAGGAATAGGAAACGAGTCTGCAGACTCGACACAAATCTGCTGAAAGAGTCTGAGCTACACTCGTGCTACAGTGATGAAATAATGTACCAAAAAATGTACTTCTAGTTTAATTTGGCACTCAGTCCAAAGATAGTAAACACAGTGTTATCTTAGAGGCTCGGTGGAGTAAAAATAACCTTTTCCTCTCGCTGATTATTGAACCTGCCTGTGTGCTTCAA
The DNA here is from genome assembly GCF_904425465.1 of Colossoma macropomum. Classification (NCBI taxonomy): domain Eukaryota; kingdom Metazoa; phylum Chordata; class Actinopteri; order Characiformes; family Serrasalmidae; genus Colossoma; species Colossoma macropomum. Next base: position 11,371,106 of record NW_023494793.1, on the reverse strand, counting down.
AACTGCATCAATAAAAGAATATGTAGCAATTTCTCTTGTTTTCTGTTGCTTTACTGCACCCAGTGGAACAGAGCACTCTGCTTTCCAGTTCAATTTAAAACAAGAATGAACTGTAGCCTTTCCTTTGTTCTGAAATCATGAAAGCACATCACACAAACTCTTAAATATGAACATTAAAAGCTTTGCTGGATGGCGAGTTTTGAATAGCAAGAGAAATACAGTCAGCTCTTAATGCACAATAACAACAAACCGCAAGCTCTGAAGTGTTTGTAGCTAGTAGACAGTTCATGTATCACTGCATTTTATTATTTATTAGTTTAATAATTATGAGGGGTAGTTATAACAATTATGATCAATTCAGCTATTTCCTAATTTGTGTTAGCAAACAAAAGGAAAATTAACATGAATAACATTATTGAATCTAGTTTTTGATCCCCAGTACCTTCATTTTACACCTAAGACATAATAGAAAATGAGACGGACGCTAATTTAAATCTGCACCATGTAAGATTTTTTTTGCTAAAGTAGCATTACTGAGGGAGTTTTTCAGACCACGTCATATGTCTTCACACACTAATGTCACATGCACAGGCTCAATGTTTGGGTCACAAATTCAACATTTTACTGATGAAGATATAATGACAACAGTAGATAATTCGTTTACATCCTCAGATGCACAATACCATTCTTTTCCTTTTCCGATAACAATACTAAAATTTTGAGTATCGGCCAATATTTATCCGATTTTTCTTTTTTTAAAAACTATGCTTTAGAATGAGCTCTGTTTTTATGATATCCAATTCAGCATTTTCTGCTGATAGTGGCCCGATATTGATACCCATCAATACCATACCATCTCTAGTTAAAATTTCATTTAGTATTACTTAGTATGGCCAGTAACTAGGGCTCGTATCACAGTATCAAATAAATAAATAAAAGTTGATATCCATACAAATATTGATGCCAATTCCTGAACGATGTTTACTTCAATACCTTCTTTTGGCTTAAAGCCTAAATGAGTGCGCTGATATATATACTGATTATACTGATATGTACTAATTGTAACAGACTGCAGACTAATTAAGAGTAATCAAGAAGCGCTGTTACTAACATGCATACAGACAGCCAATCAGCAGCCTAGATTTTGGAACAAACATGTTCATGGATGCTAAGACTGACTACTTAGGTACTGAAACATGGAATTCGGAACAACAGATTTTTTTCCATACTTGGTATTGAAGTTATTCAGTCAGAACCACAATGCTATTGAATTTCAACTCCCAGTCCTGCATGTTGCTATTAAACACTTACGTCGTCTAAACCAACTCTACAATATTACATTATAAGAAGATGGAAACCTGCTTTACCTCATCAAGAGATCTGTCAAACATAGAGGCATCGACTCTTGGAGTGATTATGACAGTGGGAGTGACTGGAGTGATGGCAGGAGATGGGCCATCGGACAGAATGGGCTCCCTCTCTGGACTGTCCAGCGACACCTCCTCCGTAGCTTCTTCGGTGATATGAGAATAAAGCAGATCAGATACAACCAGCAATTAGATTACAGCCACATGATATGACCAAAGCAACACACTATCTTGCAATATATTAAAACATAGTAGTGAACCTTTAATGTGAGAGAATAATACAAAAGCCTGCATTAATTAGACCAAATTGATTTACATTTCGCTGGATCACATGCATGATTTGGAGCATCGGAGATTACTCAGAATGCTCATAGTCATATGTAAAAGTTTGGGCGCCCTTTGTTCAAATTACATGTTCTTTTGTTTTATTTTCTATGTGAAAATAAATTAATTTTTAAATGTGCAACTACAGTTTATTTGCTGACTTTAACATATTGACAAAAATAAAACCTAAAATCCAGTGTGTGCAAAAGTTGGCATATTTTATAGTTAAATGTTTTACTTTCTTACTTTCTTTTACTATGATAAAATGTGCATTAAAATTGCAGAAAAAAGAGCATAAACAATTTGTTCCATGTAAAAGATGTGTTAGCTTATTTTCTTTCAAAATAAACAAAGCATATAATTTGACTGGAAGCATTCAAACTTTTGCTGACTGTAGCACAGTCAAACTAACTACACCTAACAAACTAACAAAAGTAATTTGCTAGCTCATTTGCATATTGTATTCTTCTGTGATATCGTAAAGACCAATATCATAATAACACACAATAGACAACATACTGTGCAGCTATAATGTTGATTAAAGGGGAATTCCACCAATTTTTCAAAATATCTACATAATTCAATGGTTAAAATGTAATCAAAGTCATTCAGAGTGGCTTACAATGAAATGGTTCATTATAGAGAAACTCACTGACTCAGATTTCTTTACAGTGGTGGTGACAGGGGTCATAATGTCTACAACGTAAATATAGCCAATTTATGTATTTTTCAAAACGACCAGTGAATTTACACATCTCAGTTTACATATGTAATGTCAATAATAGTAAAATAGAGAAAAAAGTAGTTTTCTTTAGAGTCATTTTCTGAATGAGTTTCCACACGACACACTGCATGTATTATAACATACATTTTAGACCAAAACCTTCTTTTAGAACTACAGTAAAACCACATCTCAGGCCTCAGGCAACATATTTGTAACCATTTCATGCAATGGTTTTCTGTGAGAGAGCTTTTAGAGACATTAAACTCTTCAGAAGCCCAGTTCCGATCACCACCACTCTAACAATTCCGACTCAGGAAGTTTCTGTAAAACAGAACATTTCACATCAAACCACTCTGAATGACTTTGTTGACATCTTAATCACTTAATTATGTGCCCATTACATGAGATGCTGTATTAATATCATCTCATCATCTTGACATATTCATTCTACTTCTTCTATGCTCATGCTAAGACTTGGAACCTCAACCCAACTAACATCCCTCCAAAAACATAATGTTCAACCACAAATTACACACCAGCAAAAAGGTCCTCCTGGTCATCGTCTAATAATATTTCTTGTTTGGGTCCGTTGGAGTTAGTGCTGATGTCTTCTGCAGGCAAACTGGCCGGCTCCGGGGACGTTGGGCTGAGCTGAAAGCAAAGTAGACAGACAAAATGTGGATGGATGAAAGTAATCTATGATAAATCTCCTCCTGTTCACTTGCATTGTGTGACATTACAGGCAACAAATTAGCTGCTCATTAGTTGATGCAAATGCTCAAAACCTTTTCATTACTCACAAAGAAGCAACTGCAAACCAGCTTTCAACACAGTGGTCAACATACAGACTGTATTTAGATATGCTCTGGAGGTTGGCTCAAGGAGAACAGAGCGTAATTAGCCAAGCAGTCTACTTATACGCTCTGTTCGAATATCAGATGGCTTTGATATGGACTTCAAATAATACCCTACTGCTGTGCTGCCTGGCAGACATTAAGGGGGCCTTTATAGCAAGCTTCAGTCTGCTCTGTACGCTACATCATTTCATTGTTATTTCTGGTTGTTTTATATGACTAGCAAGGTGTTTTTAGGTCATGAAAAACATTCCAGAGCTGTGAAGGAAGAGGGAACAAGCTGCTTCCTCTAAACATTCAGCACAAGCCGAAAGAGATATTGTGGAATCTCAGTGACCCTGAATTCATCAAACCTTCTGGAATAACAGCTGACAATGCATTCTGCTGAAACTCGTCAAAAACCACAAGTCAAACTTAACAGGATGCATTTCTGAGAATAATACGCAACACTGACTTGAGTTGAGGAAAACGTATAAACCATGCAGATAGCCCATTCATACCCCACAACAACATTAAATATAAGGAAAATGTCACAGAACTCATCCCAAATGGGTCTAGAGTGATGATCCAAGGTATAGTTATACTTTAGATAAATAACCAATATTTCATTTTTTTAATATATCTAATTTTCATACTTGTATTAACAACCAAACCTGGATTTTCAGTAGTTTTGCTAAATAGGAATTCCACCAATTTCTGCATAATTGAATTGTTGATATGTCAGCAAAGTCATTCAAAGTGGTTTGATGTGAGATGGTTGTAGAGAAACTTGCTGACTCCAAACTCTTCGCAATGTCTACAACACAAATATAGCCATTTTATGTACTATTAACAACAACCAGTGAACGTACATGTGTTTGTCTTTTTATGTGTAATGTGGAAAATGGAACAATAGTAAATCTGAAAAATAAAGTTTTCTTTGGGGAGTATTTTGCCTCACAATGTCCTGCATGACAGGAATGTGCTTTAAAAAATAAGTTTTACAATGTAAAAGTGTCTCAGGCCTCACACAGCACACTGTAATTATTTCATGTAATAACTTTCTGTGAGGGAGCTTCAGATGTCTGGTTCCCATCACCATCACCGTGAACAATTCTGACTCGATAATTTCTCTAGAATGGAGTGTTTCACATCCAACCATTGTGAATTACTTATATCTAACATAATGAATTAAGTATACAAAACTTTTGAAAAATCTCTAGAATTCCTCTTTAACATCAGTATACCCATGTGACCAAAGTACTACATTAAACATGAGGAAGTGTACTTGGTAGCCACACAGTTTGATCGATTTGAAAAACCCTTCAGATTTGTGCTGAAGCAAGCTCACAGAACACATGGACCAAATTTAAAACTTAAAATATGGGTACAAATGGGTTAATAAGTAGTCACAGTCCTATTCACCCTTTGCCTCACAAGCTCTGTTGTAGCCAATTACATAAAACAATGTCAGAGGTCAGTTAATGTTCACACTTTACTTTCCAGCAGTGTAATTGACAGACACAGCTTTGTTGCTGTAAACATTGCCTATGACGAAGCGCTCACAAGCAAAACATATGATTTTCTTAACAGGAGGGGTAACAGTAGGTGAAATGAGAAGACACCTCTGAGCTTCCCTGCCTCCTTTTCCTTCCTTTTCCCATTTCTCTGCTCCAGAACTGCTGAGATGACAAAAATAAAAAACAACTGGCAACCTAGATCAGCTTAGCTGGATGGCTGTCACATGCTTTAGGTGGTGCAGTCATCTGATTAAACAGTGCTTCTTGTACTTGAGCTCCACCTGTGATGTTTGTGTGTTTTTTTATGTTCCAACAACAGTCAGAACTCTTTTCTACATGACCATTTTCCAACCGCTCTTCATCCCTTACAATTAAACAACCTGTTTTTTGTTACTGTGCCTTCAAGACTGATAGGCCGATACATGTAAATCACCTGTTATGATTGGCTCCTCTGCACTGCACCTCATTCAAAAAGCAATCCAAACTAAAACACTCCTTATAACTTCAGTGTGAATGTGTGGAACTATATAGTCATAGGCCAAATAGGTGGATATACTCGAATGGACTGGGTTTTTTGATCTCAACAACAGGTTGTTTTTGCAGCTTAATTTTCAAATATGGACTAAGGGGAGTGAACAACACACTTTGGAAACTCGATAACAATGTTGGCATATCACATCAAACTATTTTATTTGGAAACACAACTTAAAAAGTAAAATTCTGGTTTTCAATTGTATGGCCCTTTAAGAAACTACACTGAAATGTACGAATGGGCAAAGCAGGCTTACAACATACTGCTACAGAAATCAGCCACAGTGGATTAAAGTGTACTACTGTTTTCTTTGAACTGCACCAAAGCATAAATTAGAAGACAAGTGATGAATTTGTGTGGCAGCCAAAAGCTTCTTTTAAGCAGCTAGCAGCTCTTTTTCTAGATATCATACGCCATTTGTAAACGTTTAGTCCCCCATAAAGGGTTAAGAGTTAATCTAAAACTAAACGTTAGCACATTAGCATAGATTGTTTAGAACTTAAGTTACTTTCTTAATATATTTGCAAAAAGGCTGTTCATAAAATGTCTGTTTTCAATGGTATATATAAATAACACAATTATATTTATGTGGTGTATCTTATTTATTTATCTTTTAATCCTCATCTGCGCTAAAAGCTGTCTGTCGACGTGACACCTACTTGGATTTTTTTGGCGATTCTGCGTTAACCGATTGCAGAGTTGATGTTGACCAACGAGGCCCACGCATGCGCACTAAGAAATATCCGTGGGTTTCATTGCATTTCAATGAAATGTTGTTGACTAATCTGTGGTTTCACAAACTCCATCTTGCAGAGTGAAGAAATCAGGAAATCCGCGGTGAACCTCGACTCTCCGGCTGCAGGGAGAGTTTCTAAAGCACGCTTCGCCGTGTCTTGTTGGCTTAGTGAGCGCGACGGCTATGCTAAGCTAGCTGAGGGTCTGAGCAGCCAGCTCGCCTGTCCAGTTCTTACCTGCTCTATTGTGGAAACGGTGCTAACAAAAAGGTCTTCTCCGTCCTCCACTTCTCTAAAGTCCGTCTGAGCCGCGTCTCCCAGCGGTGGAGGCTCCCTGTCTTCCGCCATCTTCTCCGGGCAGCAATAAGCGAGCCGACTCCGTGGACAGAGTCAGGAGGTTCCCAGGCTGTCATGTGATTCGCAGGAACAGTTCAGTCTTATGACAGTTGTGGCGCCTTTCATTGAGCTCCTGCTCCGCCCTGACACTTCGTAGCATTGTGATAACAGCCTAGTCAGGCCTCAGTGACAGCTTCACATTGCTGTGGGTAAAAAAGAGATGCAGATAATAATAATAATTTCAGTTTCTGTAGCGCCTTTTCACATACCCAGTGCAAATGACAGAGAACCGGGCTGATGTGAGCCATTTTTTGGGATTAAAGCAAATGGCCCTGGCCTGGAGCTCTAAAGTATCAGTCACTGAATTAGTTGTTTCTTTAGACTGTGCTGACTTTTGACAATGAACATGAAACATTTTATGTCACACAGAGAATGAAAAAGGCAACCCTGATAGGTGTAGTTGTTCATAATATTGAAGCTCTTTCTTACCTCAGATAATAAAGTGTAGAGGAAATGATCCTTTTGGTTTATTTCTTAGTTTATCTTAGATGAATACGTTATACTTTATTTGAGTGTGTACATATTCAGCTATTTCTCCAAAATCATAAAGTCATGGACTTTACCACTGGTGACATGAGACAACTAATAACTATGCATGGACACTGGGTCCTTTAACCCCCCACCCCACCCCCCAGACTAAAGTTAGAGAGAGTTAGATTCCAACTAAATAAATGTAATTAAATGAATTACAATTATATATCTCGCTGCTGTTGGAACAAAACCTCGTATCTCCATTTTTGGCATTTGTCAGTTTTTGACATTATTTGAACATTTGGATGTTGCGCTTTACATTGTCTATAAATTTCATGATGAATGGGTCAAAAGAAATGGCCATAAATGTCGTAGAAAAAAATCTGGTTCCATAGACTTATTTTAAAAGTAAAGAAGGTTTGTTCCTTCTCCTGTAAAGTTGTAATTTTTGAGATACAAGGTTTTGTTCCGACAACAGCAATATATATACATTTAGCTACGATTCTTGCTCATGAGTCCAGGTTCACAGCTAAATTAAATACCTTCCATTATATTAAGATATAAGTCAAAAATACTTTTTTGCCCCACCCAATGTTTAACTCAAGTCACCCGTGGACCAGCAACTGCAATTCCAATAGCCAGTGATATCAAATATAAACATCAAACTTGATAAATATCAAACTTTAGAAAAGGTAAACTCTCCAAGACCAGGCTTTCGTGTGGGTCTTGTCAGATGCAGGCCTGCTATCACACATACTAATAATACTAATAGATATCAACCCCATTCCTGTGGACCCCATGCAGTAAACACACCAGTGTCCCTCTGCCCTGATTCACCTGTTTCTCAACTCGGATAACCGTTAAGCCCTTCATGAGCTGAATCAAGTGTGTGAAAAAATGTCCCTGTGGTCACCAAGACTGGAACTGAGAACTTATGACCTTACAATACTGAAACTTGTATAAGCACAACCGAAATGAGGGGAACAGCAAGTTACTCATATTTAATGAAAATTCTATTTTGACATGAGCATTTTTCATTAATAAAGTACTTACAATGAAGAAATGTGAACTTACTGAATAATACTGCTGCTACTGACTTTTTTGAGATGGTCTGTTTTGAGATTTGAGGTTCTGCAGCCAGATCTGTTGTTCTTCAGCAGTTTTATCTGACTCATCTGCAATTAGGACTTCACACATAGTCAGTCCTACAGACAGACACTTGTTCAGGCACATGCTAAGGCTAAGAAATGGGCATTAACACATTTAGTTAAAATCGCAAAGGTTCACAACATGGTTCTGAGAGCTGTCTGACCTAACTCAGATCTGGGTTTGGGGGTTTTTACAGAGTGCATCTTTTCATAATCTTAAGTCACACTGCCATATGCTTATATAGCAGGGGGCACCATTCTTAACTGCAAAGGACTGGTGCGGCTCCAGGTTTTCATTCACGGAAATAATCAAAAACGGCTGTAAAGAGGCTGGAAGTAATACGTTTTCTGTTTGGATTGATTGAACTTATCAGGCTTTACGGTGTATGAAAAACTAGCAAGAGTTCAGTATTAAAACATCAACAATCTCGTTTCTGTT